>NW_010165208.1:0-26889 GCF_000695765.1 Mesitornis unicolor | reverse complement strand
AATGCCAGGCTGTAAATTGAATCGTGCAGGCTTCACATGATACATTTCTTATCCCTTTGCCCATCACTGACCAGATTATGTCCTAGGGCATGTTCTCAGTGATTCTTTAACTCCTCCAAAAGGTACGTGATTGACATAATAAAGAGACTTAGTAACGTTTTCTCTTAACTGATTTCAGCTGGGTAACTTACTTTTCTAACATCTCAAACTTCTTTATTTTTTTTTTTAAGATTAACGAATGGAATGAGAAGTAAACTGTGGTATATGCATCTAGTGGATGTCACTTGCCTCCTTCTACCATCTGCTCAAATAAGTTTTATTTAAAGAATTAGTAAGAATGAAAACAAACAGTTATTAATATTGGCAAAAAGAAATGAAAAGGAGTTGTAAACAAAAAAACCAGAAACCTGCTTTTGAGCAACTTTGGTATTTTCCAAGAATAAAATTCACTTCTGTCAGGTACTGTAAGGCAAAATAATAATTTAGGAATAATGTGATAAACACCCCTTGAGCTGTACAGCATGGGAAAAGCTTTTCTTAGTTAAGTTAGTTTTTCTAATTTTTTTTATAATTGCACTTTTTGTTAAAGTAAACCAGAGGGCTTCGTTTTTGGTTTTGGGTATTGTTTTAGAGTTTTTTTTAAGATAAGAGAAATGACAGAGCTACTACCAACCAGGGCAGAATCCCACCAACTGCAAGATCATAGCCTAAAGAATAATAATTTCACATTTTTGGAACAGATCCAGAAGAACTAGTCTGAATTGAATTATTTTGTCTTTCATTAGAGCTTAACTGAAGGGCACAGATTATACCTGTCCATAAATTCCTCAAACTTTTTATAAGGATACAAAGAACTGACTTTGATGTCATATTAAAATAAATATTCATGAATAATAGTGCTGAATTGAGTGAAGAATAACTTGGTCCTAATTACACTCTTGGAAATCCAGAACCACTTTATTAATTTCAATTAAATTGTTGCAGTTTAACAGTAACACAAACAAGCTGAGAACTGGGACCACTGGAGCAGACCTGCCTAAAAGGTGTCTCACAAGTCAGTGATTAAAGTCTCAGAAACATTGTTTTTCCTCCACAATAATTCCACAAAGTGACATTAAAAAGATCTTATTTTGTAGCAGTCTTTGTATAAAAGTCTGATAGCAGCAAGTAAATCACAGCAGGAGGACTGTAATTTAAAGGGAAATGCAGGGGATTGCCAGCAGAAGTGGTTGCACTTCAGTGGATCTCCAAGTGGCTACTGCTGCTGTATTAACAGCACAAAGACAACACAAAGCAGACTTGCTGGTGAATGACAAGTACACAAGAGACTCAAAAAACATCAAAACAAAATGGGAGCAGAGTATTTTTCCCTCGCACCAAGCGGTGCACCCTCGGCAGCTGGCCTGCTGAGCAGTCATCTGTAACCCAAAGCTGTGTGTTTCACCTGATCCCTTAGCTCACAATCTCAACAAGCACTGCCTTGTTGGAAAACCCAGTGAAAACCCAACCGACGCCCACTGCCACTGGACTGGGTAACAAATATGAGCAGCTATTAAGGAAGGTCAATGAGATGGAAACTCGTGCAACCAGAACTGGGGCACGCTGCAAAGAGCCTATAAAAGAACTGAAGCAGCGAGCAGCAATCCCAGGAAGCACGACACAGGGGATGAAAGCCATTCTGGGTAGTGTTAAACTGCTGGAGAACAATATCCGAGGGGCATAAGCAATAATGAATCTTTGAACATGGAGAAGTCCAATCGAAAGCTAACTGGAATACACGCTCCCTGCTGACAGCAGTATCCTACATATCCTACCACCATGATGAACACTGTTACTGTGAGGCTTAAAGAAAATTTTCTGCTCAAAGCAGTAAAATCTTAAGTACGGCTGTTGAAGTCCCCAAATTGATAATGAGGTCTAACTGTACCAAAAGCTCTCCCAAGAAACACTGGGGCATCTGTGCTTTGTGCTGCTGAACTGGTAGTCCACTAGGCAGGACCACTATTCATCTGGTTCTGAATATCCTTACTCCTTGCATTTTAATAACATACATAAAAACACATGAAATACTACAAAATCAAAAGACCATGCAATCTTCCACTTTACATAATAGCTAACAACCATCCCAGGGCAATTTGTATTTCCTGGTAAGGAAGAACAATACTGCAGAGGTCCACAACCCCTCCAGACATCATCCCAAAACTCGTCAGTGGTCAAGTGTTCAAACAGGTCAGAACCAAGAGTAAGAATAAATGAACTGAAACTAATTCTTGTGCTACGGGACAAGTCAAGACAGATGCAACACTACTGTGTCCTACTGCCCTAGCCCTTGTTCTAGTCTCATGTAAGAAGGTACAATTTAAGCTGAGTGCTGATATCTACAGTCCACTCACATGGACACCACATGATTTTGTTACCCAGATATTTAAGATGAGAAAATGCACACTTGTGTATACAGTCATCCAGAAATTGATTTTCACATACAAAATATAGCAGATGGCACATATATGTATTACCTAACCAAGACAACATGAAAAGACACAGTGAAAAAGTCAGGAAATTGTATCAGTCACATCACATCAGTCTGAATTTTAAAATGACATCTCAAAGTTAGCATTCAATTTTCTGCAAGAAGTAGCTTATTTTTTTCCTTTTCAAAATACTTAAAAAATTCAAATCAGTTGGTTAGAGAAGTACCTATAGAATCAAGAGAGAATTCACTTCTTATACATCTAGCACAAAGACCATTCACAATTGTGCAAGCTTTCTTGTAATCTCTCATGTTTCAGTTTATATACAAACCAACCCTGAACTATCTGAGATTAGAAGTAAAAATGTGACAGGAAAAGGATCTCTGCTAATGATCCCCATTATGGGAGGCTGGCCTCTGAAAAATCTGAGATAATATTCATCTGGAATTTCAATCCTATATTTTCAGTTTGTTTCACAAAGGTATCGCTGCTTTCAAAGGCTGACTAGCTAACACAAGACATAGCAGAAACAGAGGCAACAGAAATACTTCTTATTTTTGGAAAACCATCTGTATAAGGCTTTCCATTCAAGTATTATAATGTTGCAATTTCAGATTTCTCTGCATAAAATCTTTTACTGACTCCATGAAACACCACTTTAGAATTGTTTGAGCAACAATGCTTTCCCCCACAATTATATCTTTTAAACAATTTCTAAGTTTCTGATTTTTATTTTTTTTTGGTTCCACATTGAAATGAAAACTAAACCTTTACAATATTCAGAAATCAGAATCACAATCTCTCTTCTCTGATTCTATTGAATGTCAGAGTCCTTTGGTTCAGGGCTTCCCTCTTTCTGTCACGTATGTAAGTGGCCAGAAACCAACAAAGAGGAAACTAAAGCACAAAGAGAGTTCTCCAGACATCAGTGGGAAAGTCAACTGTGCAGCCAAGAGAGAATGGATTTCTTAGTTAACTCTGTGTTGCTTTAATCAGCAAACATTAATGTTCATCCCAAGACCCACAAAAAGCAAAAATGTGACAACAAAATCTAGCTGAGATATTGTCCATGTTTCATTGAGAAAGTACTAAATAAAACCTGTGAAATGCAAACCCAAACAAACTGCAATCATTTTCATGCAAGGATATGTAGAGCTTGATTTATCATTGTCTAACGTCTGTTTCTAAGCAAAAAAATTGACTTCATAAAATGTATACTTTCATAAGTAACTTAAAGCAAAGGAAATTAGCAAAGTAATGTTAATAAGAGTGCAGTTTTAACTAACAGAACTTACTAAAGGGTACTAAAGGGAACAAATTACAATAAAACTTTCATGTAATCTTACCCACTGGATAGGAAAAACAATGGTCTTTTCTACTTAATGTTTTCTTTCGGAAGAAAAATTTTGTAATCAAAGCCTAGCTTTTCTGCCTATGTATCCTTAACTTCAACTTCTGTCTAAAATGCTAAAGGTTTAGTTAGACTGCAACCTGGTTTTTTCAGTCTGTTTATACTTTTTATACTATACTGAATACGAGGCAGTAGTGTGCCCAGGTGGCCAAGAAGGCCAACAGCATCCTGGTCTGTATTAGGAATAGTGTAACCAGCAGGAGTCATCATTCTCCTTTACTCACCACTGGTGAGGCCGCACCTCAAGTACTGCTTTCAGTTTTTGTGTCCTCACTACAAGAAAGACATTTAAGTGCTGGAGCAGGTGCAGTGAAGGGCAATGAAGCTGGTGAAGGGTCTGAAGCATAGGACTTACGAGAAGCATCTGAGGGAACTGGGGTTGTTTAGACTGGAGAAAAGAAGGCTGAGGGGAGACCTTATTGCTCTGTACAACTACCTGAAAGGAGGTTGTAGTGAGGTGGGTGTGGGTCTCTTCTCCCTAGTGACAGGTGATAGGACAAGAGGAAATGGCCTCAAGTTGCACCAGGGGAGGTCTAGGTTGGACATTAGAAGAAACCCCATGAGAGGGTGATTAAATACTGGAACAGGCTTCCCAGGGAGGTGGTTGAATCACCATCCCTGGAGATGTTCAAAAGATGCACTGATGTGGTACTAAGGGTTTAGCTTTAGATTTGGTAGAGTTAGGTTATGGTTGAACTTGATGATCTTAAAGGTCTTGTCCAACTAAATGAAATCCATGACTCCAATTAGGAATTGTAGATCCTGGGGCAGACACCAACAAAGATTTACTGACCATCCCTGACATTAAGCATTCTTCCATTGTTGTATATACCAGTATTCCTACTTCAAGCCTTTTTTTGCTGTTTTTTTTTGTAATTTTGTCCAAAATCCATGAAATTAGAGAAGAGCTCTAGTGGTTGCACATAGTAAAATGTGTCAGCTTGAAATTTATTTCATTTCACTGGATGGGGTGAGACAGGGAAAACTCATTTGAAACTTGAATTCAAAGGAAAAATTGCAAATTAGCTCCTGGCTGTCAAAATGCTATACTCTTTAAAGCTGAAGCAAGTAAACAGTTTCATGAGAAAAAAAATTAAAATCATAAGGAAATTTGCCATTTTTCTTTCTTATTTTTTTCCCCTCTTCCGCCATTTATATACAGTTCTGCTTATAATCTTCCTTTCCAGCAAGAACAGCTTGTCCTATTAAGAAGGACACTTCCTCCTACACTACCAACAGGAAGATAATAACATTGCATGGACTCATCCTGAAAGGAAGGAGGCTTTTTAAGGAGCTCAAAATAAACCAAAGAGTTGGAGAAATTAAATTCGGTTCCATTCACCTTTACTTTGCTTTTTATTTTTTAAATTAAATTCCTAATTAATTTTTTTTTTAGATTTTTCACTGCAAGTGGCAGTTTGAAGTTAAGGGTAAAACAAGCAGATTTCTCTAAAATCAAGAGAAGGTCAACTAAAGGACACCGTGTACCTTTCCAGAGGCACCTGTGCTCAGCAGCCTGAACACAAAAGGAGCCAAAATCACTTGGCAAATGATTTCTTGACTGGCCTTAGCAGACATCTCTTGGCTCTTGCTGCAGCCCTAGGTGTTCGTGAATCAGCAATAATGCTCTACTCCTTTTTCTACAAGTTTTGGTTGTTTACCTTTTCTTTCTTCAGTGAATGAGGCACTTTGGAAACAAAGGACAAAATCTCTCCTATGTTTGATGCAGCACTATGAAAAAGGTTAGTCAATTCTAAGCAATGATGTTACCCTTTCAAAGGGTTGTTCTAACATTTTAATTTTTTTTTTAAATCTGTAAAACCTGGGAAAAGAGAAAGAAAAAAAAAAAGATCTCACATTTGACTAAAGAGTGAAAAATAAAACTCGGAGTTTGTCATCAAAGTCCCAATCTCACAACCATCTGAACCAAATCAAAGAAAACATAGCAAGATCTGTTTTCCTTAGATAAAACCATCTATGCACTTCTAAAAACACTTAAAATAGCAAGAAAACAACTGCTTCACTATATCATCGTGTTCCTGCCAACTGGGTTAGTCTTTGCACACTAGGATACACTCACATACAGCGGCATACAAAACCTTCCCTTTTTCCCTCTTAGTATAAGCTAATGAAAATTAAGCAGAGTCATCCAACAAACTGCAGGCCAGCACAGCAGCTGGCTATACGTACACAACTGTTTCAATTTGGCACCTCATACTCAGAGTAGGCAATATAGAGTCTCTGCATTAATAATGCAACACAATCTTGCTATGGCTGGACGAGCTTTTTGACTCCTTGGGGTTTTTTGCCATCTCAAGTTATCCTGCTTGTTTTAGTTGTCGCTGGTGCTTAAACTTGACCTTTACTCAAGGTTTTTTGTAGGACACCATCAAAATGTACCTCCAAAACAGCTGAAGTATACAGCTTCTCTCTTTATGCTAATGATTTCTTTCCCTCCAGAGAAGGTTAACTCATCTACTCTGTAATTGCTTATACTGGTGCTGCAGCTCTAACACTCATCCTTCCTAATTTCACAGAGTCACAGTGCAAATGCTGCTGCCATTGCCTTCACAGGGAGACAAAGTGCTCCCCTGCCTGCAGGATTCCCTGGGCACTGCTGGCAGGGAACTGACCACAGGGGAAAACGGTTTCTTCCATCCTTCTCTGTGTTTGTGCATGGCCTGAGAAGCAGGGGGAGGATCACCGTGGGCTGTACTTGAGACCAAAAAACTGCTTCTGCCCCTTTCCAGGACATAAAAGTAGGATTTCTCCAAAAAATGAAAATATCTGTAAAACCACAGAAAAACAGTAGTATTTTCTTTCTCTGTTAACAAAAGTAGAAATTTGATGCCATAAGTACTACCATTTTCTCGGGTTACTTTGTCACAGTCTTTAAAGATACCTAGGAAGTTACCTCGATTAAAAAAGGTGTACTTCAAAGCAGCTACAACTCAGCTCATGTATGCCAAGAACCCTTAGGTGCCATCCTGTAGAGGTGATACCAAGAGGGAAGCGTATTGCCCAGCGCACAAAGGTTTGGAGTCTGTGCCCAGGGTGCTGATGCCCATGAAGAAGATACAAATCTGGAGATGAAACAATGGCGTCCATGAAGCGTCCTTCATTCACGCTCATGTGACAAAGTAACTCTCACTTTACCTACATAAACTCACAAACACTACAACTGAGTTCTTAAAAACCAAGCAGGAAGTGAGGTCTCCAGATATGAGAAAAGGATCAAATTCCATCCCAGCTGGCAGGCGATTACTGAAAAGGGGAAAATTTTTAAAGCAGCTGCAAGCTTAAGCAGGATTTATCTCATAATACAAATGTATCAGAGTGTACTGAGAAAACTGAAGGTAAGTACTGTCTGCTAAGAATATTATCATTTCCACAATAAGCTGGCATTACTTGCTATCCACAGGCCAACAGTTTCTTTCCTCTTTTCTTCTCAGCTTCCATTTTTTTAAAAATTCTGAACCAAGGTTAACACACACATTTTTTCATCCAAACATGAAGTTTACTAATGGCTGTTCACCAAGATCTTGAATTAAGACATGCTTCTGTGTGGAAAGAACCCCTGAATATTATTTTTTCACCATCTGTAACAGGTGCTGTTATGTTGAGTATTTCAAGTTAGGATATGAAACCCTATCAAGATTTCTGAATCTTTAAATTAATCAGTAAGATTTTAGATTAATGCCACCACTGCTTTCAGTAAGATTTGAATTTCACTCCAACCCAGTTATATACAAGAGTATCTCAGCTATCACAGAAGTTTTGTTGGTTTTTAAAAAAAACCTTTTCATTAGCCTACTTTATCATAAAACAGAAGTTACTGACAGACCAAAGATCATCTATAACAGCGTTATTTCTACCAGACCTGTAAGAAGCCCTCAGGATAGACTGCTAAAAGGCAGCTAGCCACCCAGTGATCAAGAACCACAGCCTGACCTACAAGGAGAAAGGTCACTGTTTGGAACTATCCTCTCCCTGTATAAAACTTCAATTCTCAGCTTCCCAGCTAGATGTCTGCTTTTCAACCCTGGTTAAGTTTCTTCTGTTATAAAATTCAATTGAACTGAGTCAGCTTCCATCATTCTCAAGGCATAATCCAGACAGCCCCCTCCTGTTCTGGCACTGAGACCTACAGAAATCCATTTTCACTGTGTACGTTTCCCTGACTGAGAACTCAAGAAATAAAGTTTTGCAAAAGTTCAAAATGCTGTTATTACTTTGTGGGCTGTGTCACAATTGCTTGAAAGAAAACTCATGACATACTCTATCACTTCATATTTACTATTACTTTTTTTTTCAGTCAAAATTATTAAATTCTGCACTGAAACACATAAAATTTTCTTCACAGACATTCCCCAGATAAAAATAATTTAATGAGGAAAATGCCATTGCCCACCTTTTCCTCTGGTGCTCAATTTCACTTTTGTAAAATAATCTGAAGGAAGAAGTCACCAAATGTTTTCAGCAATACTTTTTTCATTTACAGTGAGACACATAGCAATATAATGGAAAACAAGAAAACTAGAAAAAGACCAACATTTGCATCCAATGTTCTCTGCTCCAACTGAACAAATAATCTAGTGTTGTCTCTGATACTTTGTACAGAATCCAAATTAGATAACTCTGTTTATTGACTGCTTGACTATCTGAATGAAGCCAGAGAACAATCTGCAAGCTGTAACACTCATCTTCCTGCATGTGTGGATTAATCAGCACCAAAATATCTGAATTACTTTTATTATTATGTTTGCTTACTGAATTTATCTACTGGAAATACCATTTTTCTCCATTATATACTTCATTCATTGTGTTTTATCCTCAAGATTTTTTTTCATTTTACACTAGTTTTCATTTCATTTTACACTAGTAAAGCAACAACAGAATTTAGCCATCTAACTAATGACTGCACAGTTTTACCATTGCATTTGAATATTACTGCAGGCTTGTTGGTGAAGTGTCTTCCTAATGAAAACGATACGAGTTGTACTTTGCACAGAACATAAAGGAAGTATCTTTCACATTCAGATGCTGACACGTCCTTGGGTCTGCCTCTGATACGAATTCAGTCTGGTCTTTGTAGCAACTGGACAACCACAGGCCATCAGCAGTGCCCAGGTACTGTGGCACAAGCCTACTCAGCATAATGATGGATAGCTTGAAAGGCCTTCAAATATGCTCTGTGTGATAATTTTATTAGCTTCATGCACAAAGCCTCGGAAAGTTAATTACTGGTCTGGAAAAATAGAAATACAAGTTACAAAACTCAAGGGAGATTATATATCCAAGCAGCTAGAACTAGATGCTAGTTTCTCTAGCCATGTACCAATATTGCTTCATTTTTGGAAACTTTTGATCCCTCATGTCCCAGAATTTTCATTATTTCTTGAATTGAGATGGCATCTATTCACTGTTGCTATCTACTATTTAAGACTGAATATCTCATAGAACAAGTGCTCAACTGAAACAATTTTAAATAAGAGCTCTGGGCTGCCAAGCCCTCGAGGCACACAAAATAGTGAGATGCACATCACATGAAGCTATTCACTAAGTCAGCTTTTAAGTAAATAAAAGCAAATCCAGAGGTCATAGAAGAAATAATAGCAGTAAAAGAGGCTAACTAGATAGCTCTTAAAGGCTGCTATTTTTCTGCCTACATAAAATCTCTTCAGAACATCTTCATAATAATTTGAAACATTCCGCTTTCTAAATGGTTACTGATTCAATAATAAATATATGTACAAACACACACATATCCATGGGTTTTTAATTTATACAGTTTTAGAGCATTGGTTGGATATATAAAGCCAGCTTAGTGTGAAATTTATTCCGATTGTTTACACAATGTGGAATAAAATTTTCCAGTTTGCTAATGAGAAAAAAAAGTAGCTAAGAATACAATGTATTTCCTTCTCCTCTCCACTGAACTGAAGGTAGGAGATAATTCTTTAAATTCAGATATTTTCAATCAGATTTGTTTCTTTTACTTAAAAGAAAGCAAGTATATCATAAGCACACCTGGAAACTAAGAGCTTCCAGTTTTACGCATGATTCTTCTTGGTATGCATTGCAAAGAAGGTAGGATTTTAGCCAACCTATTCATTCTGTAGGACTCTTGCCACCTACCACCTGTAATTTACATAATAGAACATGTAATTTGAGATGTGCACTTGCCCCTCCCCACATTCATTTTCAGTATGGCACAATTCACCTGTTAAGTGATAGCAATTCATCACTCTGACAAATAGCACAATAAAACTGCTCACTGTGTCTTGCAATGGGAGCCAAAATCAGACCAAAAGAAAAAGTCTTGCACTCACGTTTTGGACTAGACGCAGACCCATGTAATACCATCACAAATTCAATTACTTTGTGCTGTGATTATTAACGACAGAACAATGTAATGAGTCTGAGTGAAGATAAAATTCCTCTGGTTAAGTGAGTACTTGATGCTGAAATTTCTTCACCAAATTAAAGGACTTTTTCCCCAGGCATTTGGGAGTCTCATTAAAAGCCCATTTAAGCCAATGAGAATCTTCCCATTGACAGACATAAGTTGAATTAGGTCCTCACTGCATTAAAATTGAAACATGCGGGGGTAAATTTTTAGAAAAAAACAATTTCCTGCTACTGGCTGTGAATTGTTTTTGTACCTGCTTATATATCCACCACGGATTTGCATGTTCATATCAAGCAACTATACAAAAATGCATATAAAGAAATCTCACTACATAAATACACGTAATAATCCAGTCTGCAGATATAAATTGTGACAGTAGAAAATTTTAAATAGGCTTCAGAGCTCCTTCAAAGTCTCTTAGCTAATAGGTATGCCCTGAAGCATATGCCTTATTCCTTCCTTTCTCTGATCACTAAGAATCACAGGAATCTTGCACTTAAATTCCTCACCCATAGCTATATAACTTTATCCACAAGGAGTCTACAGCTACATTAAAGAGACTGTTGCCTAAATCCAACGTAGCTCCAACTGTGGTGCCCGAATTCCAAAACTGCTTCTCAGATTCCCCTGTCACTGATCATCTAAGGCTGTACAATCCCCAGACATCTTTGGTTTTGACATTGAAACTTCTCAGGTGCCAGAAGAATTGTGGCTTCCTCAGTGAATATCTCTCATTCCCGAGGAGGCTGGATGGGACACAGTCACCTTCTCTTCCTGGAACCGCCCAACTCTTTCTTAAAAACATATAGTTATAGTTATATACTTTCATATATTTTTAATATATATATTTATATATGTCCATATGTCTGTATCTGTTATATGTATGTATGTGTGTATATATATATACACACATACATACATACACACACACATATATATATACACACATACATACAAAATAAAATCTAGTTTTAACACAGTGAGAGCAAGACTGAATAGGACTTCATAGCCTAAATTAAACCTTAACTCAGAGACTCCTCGATTCCAGTCCCTCCTCTAACAGTTATTATATATTATTACACAGCATGGGGAAAAAATCATTCAGATGTTAGAACAGGAATAAAAGTCCTTTTGTTTCAATCCTCAATGATTACAAACCGTATCTATCCAGCAGATTGTAGACATTGTTCTTTGGCCTAATAAACCTTGAATTACACTGAACAGAAGGGAGTAGCTTCAAACCAAAAGTCTGAGTCATTTCCATTCCTTCCCCCACCCCAATACTCTGCTGGGAATTATGCACAGGCTTTTAATCAAAGAGAATCAACCAGTAAAACAAATTACCAGAGGAAGTGATGACAAAATGACAAATTCACATAAAGACCTGATACCTTTCTGGAAGACCATCTTTAGCAAAAACCCAATATATTATAGACACAGTCAAGGTAGCTGCATGAAAAATTCAACTGGCTACCTGAAAGAACTCAAATTGACCTATGAAGTCTCAGGGGTCCCTTTTGCTCTTAAGCTCTATGAACCTTAGGATGTGGCACATGCATTTAGCTAGATGCAATCAAATTCTTGTTTCTAAGACCACTTTCAATCTTTCTTGCAAAAGTGTTTCAGAAGTCCAAATTACTGCATGAGTTTTTCTGGACTGGATCATACAGATAATCAAAACAGATAATCTCATAGGTTCTGTTTGGTTTAAAATTTCATGCACTGACTCTCACTTTTATCTGCCAAAGACATTTTTATATTCTGAGCATTTATCTAAAGAGAGATGTAAGCTGAGTATTTCTAATGTAGCTTTTTCTTTATAAATGCCATAATCAACTTCCTGCTTCATGACATGCCAAATGGAAATATCAACGGATCAGAAAGAGGCATCTGAAAAAGTGTCATATTTTCAATATTCTGAAATTATTTTCAGAAGTATACTCAAACTGGAGGTGCTTTCGGTTTAGCTATATATCTCTTTTAATGGCAAGTGAACAGCTAAAACCTCTTGCCTCAAGATGACAATATGCTCTTGCTTTCCCAGATATAAGATCACTATTTGTCTGAAGTAGCCTGTAGTCTACTATTGAGGCTATAGTAAAAGACAGATCAGTACTGGCTTTGTCTCATAAGAGAGATTTTTACAACTCCCTTGGAGCCAAATCTATTGCATATAATTCACATTTGCACTAAAATTCATAGCCTTTGGAAGAGTTTGGATTCACTCGCTGTTCTAAGCATTTGGATCTGACTTGGAATTGCTGAAAGAGGATCTGTTGGCACTCACTTTGATACTGCAAATAAAAATTCAAGAGAAAAAGCACCTTTTCCTCTTTTTCCTTTCTTTCTGAAAGTATTCTCTAACTTCACAGTATAATGTACATCTTATTTGAATATCATCATAGATAAACTTGAAAAAGTTGGCAAATTCTACTCAGGATATGCATAGATCTTCAGAGAATTTAGAAAAAGAATCACAGAAGTAACTAGTTGATTCATTTTGTCTATCAGGTACAGAAAGCAGTGAAGAGAGAGGAAACCAGTAGAAACTTTAGCATGCCAAATCACATTTGCTGAGTTATGTATAAATAATGTAGCACTCTCAATATAGTTATTCTGGCATAATGTTATCAGGACAAAAATAAAAAAAATAAAAATGAGAGATCTCATTTCAACCAAGAGACCAAAATAATCCAAATTTCTGTTACCCAAGGTTGATAACAGTTGCATTCTACCTTCCAAAATAATTAGCAGCAAAAATGCTCTCTGACAGATCCTGCAAGCCCAAAAAAATATGTAAGGAATGTGAACAGAGTTTTTTTCAGTGCACTTATATTGTGAAAAAGTCAAACGTAATCTGATAAATAATTTATTTCAACCAGTTGAAATCTTGCCCGAAAAAAGATCCACTTGGATGAGAAATTTTTTTGCAGGTATAATATGGGTTGAATAATTTTCCTGTCTAAATGATCTGCCAGTTTACACATATGAGCAAGTGCACAGACTTCTGGCTTGGGATAGGACTACAGGAACACCATAAGATCAGAAACTTTGAATCTAAATGCTACAGTTAAAAGTATGGCTTTGGAAGTCAAAGCTGTATTATTTTACCTTAGGGGCTGTTGCCACACTGGCTTTATCTGAGCAGAAACAGAAAAGCTTCAGATATATAAAAAGCTTCCAGCCTGTTCTATGAAGATTTATAAACCAATGTTGTACCTTTTACATGTCAGAAGAATATACTCAACTCTGCATGGCAATCTGTAGCCAGTTTAAGACCTCAATTGACTGGGAGTGAAAAGGGATGTCTTGGTAACACTAAAGTATTAATTTTTTTGTTTCTAAGATTATATGAAAGGCATATCTGGTGATAAGGAAAAGGCACCTAAACCTATTTTAATATTAGATAATCTTTCAAACACTGAAATGCTTATCTAAAAAACAAACTGGCATAATAGCCATTACTAGCTATTTGTTTTCTTTTTGTGAAGGACTAAGGCTTTTGATAGCATCAGACACTAATGCAGTCTAAACTAATAAGAAAATTTAAAACCTGATATGTTTAACTACACACTACAAGGCCATTTTGCTTTAAATTATGAGTTTTCAAATAAATCCAGCACATACACCATGCATAGAAAAGTGGTTTGACTTATTTGCTACCCATCCCATCCTCTGTAAGATGCACTTATAATTAAAAAAAGTGATCAGGTGTAATTGTAAAAGAAAAATCATGGTGCTAGCACATAAATAACACTGTCAGAAAAATGAGATTTACTTAATTGGTATTAATGAGGCAGAACCACACAAAAGCTGGGGGACCAGAACCAAACCCAACGCAGAGCAATCAAAGATGGGGGCAGCTCCCCAGCCCTGCTGCATTTTGTCTGTGTTTCTATTTATCGGGTGGTTTATCCCCTAGGGCTGCAAATATGGTGGTATCTCTCCCAGTCTGTAGCTTCCTGGCTTAGTGTTGCCATTCTCAGATTCTTGGACGTCTCATATGAAAATGCTGTAAAGAGGGGCAGAAATCACCCTGAGCACCTCTCTCACTCATTACCTCTGCGCCTCTTGGGACTCTCTCAGTAAACAGAGATCTGTTTTCCAAACATCTCTAAAAACAAGAAATACAGCCTGACTTTTCCTTTAACCAGGTAAGTAAAATAAAACGAAGACACCACCAATGCCATGAAAAATTTTGGACCTTTTCAAATAATTTCTTACAGATCATTTAGATAGTAAACAATTAACAAATATTTAATTGCAGCCTTTTTTTTACCAGGAAAGTAACAGAAATTATAACAATCTACCTAGAAGCAAGAATGTGTTAATTTTCTTAGCAGGTACATCCTGGTAATGGAATATATTCACAGCATTACCATATCAGTATGTTAATACCATTTGCAGAACTCAATAAGAGTTAATGAGAACAATAATTATTTGAGAGTGAATTTTGCTTTGGGCTTTGTTATTCCTTTCTTATAATTTTGAGCTTCTTTGTTTGGGTGCTGTAGAATGGCAAACTGACTGCATCACCAAGTAATTGAATTTCTCTTATTACACACACACTCCATAAAGAGCATGCCATGGAGCCAGGACTTACAATGTTTTTCTCCTTCTTGCTGGATCATTCAAACTCTTTCTATGGGAATGAATCAGGTCCTGATTACAAGCACACTGTTGAAACTCAGTGCAAGGTCCACAAATGTTAGTAGACATTCTTAATTTTCAGGGGTATTCTAGAATCAAGATAATTTTCTCCATCAACTACATATTCAAGCAGACTGAAGGTTTGTAGCAGCCTTGAAATAATTAGCAAAAAGAATCACATTAAAACTTAAACTTAAAAATAAACTGGTACAGCATTAACATTTTGGTCATTAAACGTGTTTAATTAAATTTAATTGAGCTCTCACATTACTACGGCTACAGTAAACTAACTAACCACATTGTTCTGTCCCTGTTTCCCAAACCCAAACCAGGAGAAAAGAAAAGAAAGAGGAAGAAGAGGAGAATACAGAAAAAGAAAAGTAGAAAAAGATAAAAAAACCAGAAAATTTTGGTCAGATTTCATCAGAGGTAGATAGCTTCAAAAAGTGGTTCAAAAGCACCTCATATCAGAGCTGAGCTTCATGAAATCAGTGAGATCTTTACAATCAAAGGAGGAAAATATATTAGGTCAAATTCCCTAACCTCTCAAATTCCCTAAGTGCCAAATCATAATTCTGTTATATGCTTTTTTGTAACGAACATGGAATTATTTGTGTTTAGGGCACTTCCACAGTCCTAGTGGCAAACAAATAATTTAATATTAATTCATAGGAAACAGTAAAGAAATTTGCATTTAAATACTTGTTGGACAAGTGCATAAAACATGGCTCAGCTGTTTTTTATTAGAGTTGCATTTGAAATGTACCTAATTTTATATTTCGGAAATTCTGGAACACTATAAGTTAGAAATTTCATTCTCTTTCAGAAACACTACTGAATTAAAAGTTCAAAAGTCACTCCTTTCTGAAATACAATTTCATTATGTAGTATCACTAAGTCAATATCCAATTCTGTCAACACTGTAAAGATTTCATAATGAAACTACATTTAGAGCCAGAGATCTTACATATCACAGTGTTGAGTTATGACTTAATTTTAGTGGCATTTCCACTGAACTAAGTAGACAAGGAAAACTCTGTATGTTAATAGCTTCACCTCTACCCTGAGAGAAAGACTACCTGGTGTTCATTTCCTTCCTGTGTTAGTTCTCCACACAAAATCATTATTTACTATCACTGGAAACACAGTCTGAGCCACTGCTTTCCAACCAGGAGCTTAGCAGGGATGTTGCCAGCGGCACCTATGTGCTTTTCCACAAAAACAAACTGTTTGACAGGAAATTGTAGGTTCAACTAAATTTAAGTGTCTGCCTCCATATTTTTCCACTGAATATTTCAGAAGTAAAAATATTTTTATTCAGTCATGTCACTGGACTATTTCATGGCAGTTAGAGGTAAATTACCCCATACCTTCATTCTTCAGTAGGTGCTCAATATTTTAAGGAAAGACTGTAATACCTTCTGGAACATGTAAATTAGCTGGTGGGGGCATAAACTACATAGATAAATGGACACATGAGACAGTAAAATAAGAATCTTCTGAAATACAGTGATGGCAATCCCAAATACAAATACTGGAGATCAATAACAAAAAATGAGGGTTTGATTTTTCGTCAGAAGTTCAGACATTTCCAAGGAGAGCAAAGCCCAGTTTTCAAATAGTTCAAATCACCAAGATTTACAGTGTTTAGAACGGAACCTGACAGTTCTCTGCGCAACAAGCTCCACTAGACTTCCTAACTTCCCCAAATGTTTTAAGGATCTCTGGAGATATCTCCCAAAGGCTTTATACTAAGATGCTCATTCAAACCTCAGGTTTTTTGGTTCTGGTTCATTTGAAGCTCATATATAGCATACCTTCTTCATCCAACTTCACTTAATCACTTCTGGTGTTCTTAAAGCACTTTAAGATTTAGTGTAAACATTTTCAGAGAGTAAATTCTCTGTATGAAATAAAGATGTAGCTACAATTTTTATCAGAACCTTGACATTTTCTGTTCATCTCAAGATACTGTGTAATATCAGATACTAAGTAGTAAGGGAAATTTAGTAATTAAGAAAGATACAAAGCCGGGGAGAAGGAAAGAAAAAAAAAAGGAAAAAAAAAAGGAAAAAAAAAAGGAAAAAAAAAAGAAAAATTAAAAAAAAAAGGTTTTCACAGCTCTAATCTCCAATTTACACTGGAAAAGTTACCATAACATTTTGTTGGCTGTTAAATATCATTGTAAAAAATGTTAGAGAAGTGTGGATTGAAAGACTGTCACTCTAATGAAAATAACATGACTGAAAGCATTGTCATGCTAGGTAAAAGATAAGAAATATTATAATTTTTGCAATCAGTAAATCAAATTTATACAGAAAAGAGAAGAAAGGCTTTTGTTGCAAATATACTGCAACCTTTGAAAAACCTAAAATTGATAATAATCAACAACTAATTCAAACATTTCAATTACTTGTAGAAAACTGCATATTTTGCCAGAGTTCATTTTATGGAAGCCAAGGACCATCATAAAACAATCTCAAATCTATATATAAATGTCATCAGATTTAATGATGCTCACTAATTCCTCTCATATCAATATCAACAATCTTGCACAAAGAGTGAAAAGTCTTGGTTTCAAACTGCTAAGTAACCTGTTCTACTACACAAGATTACAAAATCAAGTCTTTTCCAAACTGAAATTGGCTCTTATGTTAGATACTTGACTGACTCCTTTCCACTCTACCTTTCTTTTTTGGATACCAGTATGACTAAGATGGGAAAAAATGATGGAGAATCTCAAAAGTGCTACTTGAAATCAATTTCTACAGTGAACAAAAATGTGACCCTTACAATTATTCATAAGAGAGAATTCCATATTATATGTTCAGCATTGAATGGTGCATGTTATTCTTATTAATGTTTCATAAACATTTATACAAAAAACAATATGCTTTACTTTGCTTCTAAGTATTAAGTAGAATTATAGCAGCATCTGCTTCCAACAGTTGAGTGCACAAGCTATTCATGCCCTGTCATAAATTCCATGATGCATTAAGATGCCATTAAACATACCTTCTGTGGTTGTCTCCTCATTTACATACCTTGTAAATCATCAGGTAAAAATCAAGTGAACTGGGGAGTAATCTCCTGTGCTCTTCCCTTCTGCCATTGAATCCAGTGCCATTCACATCCTTCTCCAACAGGAACATCACCTACGAAAACATGAAGTCAATGATGTCAATGATGAGCAACTCAACTGCTAAAGACAATTTGATTTATACTTTTTTAACAAGTCCATTTTCTTAAAGAAACTAAATTTGAAAGTCAGGAGGCTGACACACAAGTATGGTGGTGTGCCCTTTATTCCATAAGGATCCTCATTTGGGAGTCTTAATTTACTTAAATAAAATAATAATAATTTAAAAACCCCGAAGCCTAGAGGAATGAAAAGAAGTTAAAACAAAACTTTCTATTTTTGCAGTTTCACACACACACACAAAGTCTCTTTGGCATACTTTCTATACTGCCTCTGTATCTGAAAAAAAGTCACAGATTATCTCAGATTTGCAGAACTAGAAAAAAATCTGGGGGAACCTCTCTTTTTTCCCCCTTTATTTCAGTAATAATCCCTTAATTTTTCATTCCCTTCAATCCAGCTCTTAAGGAGATAGCTAGAAAAGGTTTCCTTTTATGAAAACGTCCAGGCAGTTTCCTGCATTGGCTGTCAGGATGGTTTTGTCAGTGTTGCAGCTGTAACTCCACTGTCTGCAGACTATATCTTTCACCACTCTGGTAATTCAGCCTCTAATGGTCAGGGGCTTGGAAAGAGACACCTGCACCTGGGTACCAGAGTTGGCACAGCAATGTGCTGCTGGCAGAAAATCCTGTTTATTTGTTTGGTTTTCCTCCAACATTCAAACATTTCAGGCCCCGTAAATTAGTCAGATCAGTTTTCTCTGAACTTAACAATTACTTCCATGTATTTCTCATGAGCTTTGCTCTTTCTACAAAGCCAGATAAAAATGTGTACCCTATAGAAACATTGCCCAATATCTTCATTGTGTTGCGGTGCCCTTGAAAGGGAACAAGTCTGGTGAACTACAAGACATGAAGTCAGCAACAAAAGAAGGCTGCAGAGGAGGGAGGGAAGGAAGAGAATGGTAAGCAAAACTGAGTGCACATATGCATCCAAGGTGAACTGCAAGATTGCCAGAGGTAACTCATTTATTCATTTTGAATCTGTCGTCTTCCTCTGGAAAAATATTTTTTAAACTTAAGAAAATGAAAAGAATACTTTATTTTAGGGTCAGACTTCACCTAACACGCAACTCCCTTGTGATGAGGATACAGCCCATGGGAGTTCTTAGCATCCTTTCCAAAAGCAACAGCTTCTTAAAATTATCAGATCACAGTTTTTTTCCTCAGAAGGAGAAGAAAAAAAGGGAGGAGGGAAGCTAATAAATAATATGAAGTTTCTTACATTTAGCGACAAACATTATGAAAAACCCCACAGCCCTTTGTAACTGATGCTTTCTTCTTGCCTGTCAACTGCATTTACACTGTACCCATCAGTCTTTGCAACCCACAGTCCTTGAACTCCTTTTGAAAGGAATAAAGAGAAGCATCTAACGTGCTTTATTGCCAAACACTGAGACTCTTCTCTTTCTTTAGCCTTTCAAGAAATAGTGGGGGAGGAGGACTAGAAATCTTCTGAAGATTAGAGGAAACAGACACTGAATTGGGGGTGTTAGGTCTGCTATAAACTTATGAGTACAGAGCAGATCCCCACAGGTGAAATGGGGACAACTCTGCAAACTAAGCCCACCCATGTCAAACAGAGCTTCTGGAGGAAAGCCCGTTTCAAGTCAGCTCTTCAAATAAGAGGGAGGTCAGGTCTGAGTGGATCAAGCACTATAATGAGCCCGGGTAGACAATGGAAAATCCACTTTTACAGACATCTCCTGGCATATCAGTCATTTAGATATGGCTGTAATTAATCAGCAGTATTCGTAAAAATATTTACTTGAAAGACAGATGAAGACTTTGTCAGCCTTACACAAGAACGATGTGAGTACAGGTAGCAGTGACAAGTCAACGGCTTTGGGTGCCAACACAGTTGCAGCAATAGCGACTGCTATTCCCCCTGAGCTGTCTAGCAGTTCCAGGTGGACAAGCTGGGTGGAGAAGCTTGTTCTCTCACAGGTTATGTTGGGACACTGACTTCATGAGAGTGAGCCTTGGATTGGCCATTTGGCTGCCTCTGTGCCACTGCTAACCCTCATCACCCATTTACATATCTAGAAGCAGAGACTGTCTTCATGTTGCATTCTGTTGTCATTATAAATACTTAAACTCTTTTCACACCTTCTTAGTCCAGTTTTATCAACCTCTCTAAACAGTTTACAGATCAGCCAGCACTGCCAAAGCTTTCCTGCTACTTTTTCAGTGATTGCTGCTACTGCAACTTTTTATTTTATCATTTAGGAAAAGGGTGAGGTTGTGTGTTGACCCCTTTGCTTTTTAACTCTAGAACCAGTGTTTGCATTGGGAGAAACTCTTCATGACGCTGAGTGAAAGCAGAGCACTGTGGGCACTGAAAAATTAGAGCATACATTTGTTATTTAGAGACTGTGTGATCACTTCAGCCCGTGCTGTCATTACAGCATCTCCATGTACTTAGTCTTACAACCTCTTCTTGCAGCCTCACAGCTCAGACCGTTTAAAGATTGGCATCCTAATCTAAATTCAGAGCACTAGTCTATCTTCATCGAGAAAGTCTTCTGTTCTAATGTCCTACAAAACAGTTCTCCCTTTCTAATGTTATGAGCACCTCTAAGTATTCATTTATACATAGATTAACAATAATCTCTGTATCACTCAGACTACACATTTTCAGTCCTAACTACAAAAGCCAGATCTTGCAATTCCTCACACCTGTGCAGAGCTCAGACCAATTCAGTCAAAGGCTACAAAGACACAGCAATCTCCCCATGTTGCTTTGTTTCCAGCAAACTGATCCCAGAAATTACCACATTATATTTCTGACTCTCTAAGAAAACCACCAATGTGTATAAATAATTTAAAAAATCTAAGAAAAGTGCTTGAATCATCTTTTTTTTTTCTACCTATATTTCACCCAGCACCATCTGACAGTGATCTGTGCCTCATGCTCCTGTGCACTACCACAGCGTAAATAAGTTATGATTCCTTTAAGCAGTTGGAAAGCATAACTGAACACAGAAACACAGCCTAATGCCTAACATCTATAATCTATTATATCTTATTACTGTAAATGCAAATAAACATCTACATATATAGCTCTACATATCTCTTGGTCTTCCTAACTTCAGAGATCCTTTTTGTTACTACATGGGTAATTAATAATAATTGTTCCTTCCTTCTGTTTTTATCTCTAAGACACCCATTACATGCTTTGTGACAGGCATACTATATCTAGTAAGAGAACATATAAATTTGCTATGATTTTTTTCACAGACAAGTAAGCCAAAAAAAATTACTCAAAGAAGGACTGAAAAAACTAATACAAATTTGAAATCAAACCAAACCAAAACTTTTTAACTTAACCAAAACTCAGTTTTACTCATATTTTTCCCTGGGGGATTTTGAGTAAAGAGAACATTTCCAATACTTTTGTATTTTTTCCTTTTTTTTTTCCCCCTACTCCCTTTCAGTTTGATATTCAAATAGGAGAGAGGAAAGAACTAGAAACAAGAGAGATTTTGTGTACTTGTAAAGTTATATTCTTGAGGGAAATAAAACTTTTTCATAAACATTTCTACCTCTTCAAAAGGTAAAATGTTTCATCAAGAATAAAAAAACAACACACAAGAGTTACAAAAGGTACTTTAAGCATATCTCAGTCATATTTATGACTCTGAAGTGTGTGCTATCTCAGTACTCCCTGCTATATTACATTATTCAGCTGCCAAATGTCCTGCGTTTCATATTCTTTACAGGCATTTAACATAAAGCACACTTCATTCTGGCATAGAACTTTACTTCTTTCTTTCAGATTGCCTCATCATCTCTGTTTCTTCCCTACTGATCTAGGTGTTTGACTAACGCAAGTTACTCTAACATTTAGGAGCAGAGCTCCATATATCTACAACTTTACTTTGCCCATCAGCGGATTCACTGAATGTCATTTTCCATGGAAAGTTCCTTCTAGATATTATGTAAAATCCGTGGATAGGCCAACTAATGCTTCTCTTCAGTTGTTTAGGTTATTTTTTATTATTTTTTATTTAATTTTATTTCCTTTCTTTCCCTCTATTGCCTTCAAGCCTCTTCCTGCCATTTCCAGCTCTCTCCTTCATAGCACTCACAGTCCTCATACCAACATGGCTTGACAGGACTCACATGTGAACTCTGGGATATGCCATCCACTTCTACAAGAAGTCGAAGCTGAGCTGGTATTCAAGAGATGTAACTTGGTCTGTCCCAACATCCTAGAATGGCTTCCTGTTCTTCTGTCCTTTCTTTTTATACTACCAAAATCAGAAATAATAATTGTTAGCAAATATGCAGAACTACTCCCACCATTAAACTACACAGAAGTTGTCTTGGGTTTGATGAGACAAATACTGTTTTCTGATCAGAGTTGCTTTGTTTATGGCATAAACACAGAGGGTCAAATCTGCCATTTTAATGTGGAAAGCCATTTTGCACAGCACACAGACACACAAACACTCACGGTGTGAAATAAATGTTGTAGCCATATGAAGTTTTACTCTCAAAGCAAAAGCATCTCCCAGAAGATTACATTATCAAATAGTGCCTGTTGTGATCTGAAATAAAAGAGTCTAAACATTGTATAACAGAAACATGATGGCATTCACTTCAGAAATAACTAATGTTGGAATAATAATAATAATAATTTGCAAAGTGCAGGCTGACATTCAAAGCCCTCCTGAAACCACTCAAAATGCTTGATTGAAAAAACAAACAGCTCCTTTCTTCTCTTGGCTTCCCTCTCCCTGCCAAAAATGAAAAAAAAAAGACAAACGCGGTATGGCTCATGCCTGCATTTCTGATTGATGTTGTCCTGACGTAGCCATTTGAGTTTTACCAAGTCCAGGGCCCATTTCAGAAAATCTGAACATTCTTTTAAAGAAATACTATTTATTATGGTATGTTTTTTTTGTTAAACCCTTCCCTTACTGGCACCTGGGCTGAATGTTAATGCCAGATTCTTATTGTAGTCTGGATACAAGTAAAGTGATTTATGATTCCTCCAGAAATTCAAAGTGGATAAAACTTTGGTTTAAGTTATAGTTTTCATTGATTTCAAATACAGTTATTGAACGTGATGACTGTGGGAGTTGCCTTTCTGCACCTGCTCCAAAATCTTTCAGAAAAATCTGTTGTTAAACTCTATACTACTGCCCTCTTAGTTTGATGAATTGAAAGCACACCTCTAATAGTTCAGGAGAAATAACTTGGAAATAACAAATGGACCAAAAGAAAGTTCATATTTCACCTGATTAGAGTACAAACCTTGTGTTGGCAGCTACTGAGATAGCAACCAACCACAGCATAGTCTCAAATTTACCAGGAGAATACCTTTCACTGTACCTAGTCTTAAATCCTGTAAGCAGAAAAAACAGGGGAGAGATGAAAAACAGCTACAAGACCTACTATAATGAATGTATCTGCTATTTGTTGAATTTTCAAGAAACATGTGTTTCTGTTTTCCAAATTCTATATCTAACACAGAGCTGGCTTTCACCTCCTGCCGGCACTCTTTATTTATTTATTTATTTTAAATTGAGAGACAGCATGTGGGAGAGAGAATGACGTTTTACTGGAGCACCAAGGTTCTGAAGCTCTAATCAAATTTAGATCACCTCTGCTATTTTCAGTCCTAACTAGCCAGATAGTCCCGGTCCTAAGAGAAAGCTGTTAAAATACGACTAGCTTGGCCACCAAGTTCACCATGGCTTCATACATCAACATAAAAACAACAAAGCTGCAATAAATCAGACAATTCTGCATTGCTTAAGTCAAATGTTTTCAAAAGGCCTACTAAGGATAACTTATCTGTATTAAGATCCTGCTTATTAACAGATGTATTCTCAACTTACATCTACATACAATTATTTACCGGAGTGCAGCGCTGTGCAACAGTAATAGGTACAACAGTGGCAGTTTTTATGCATTCAGTCCAAATATTCCTGTAAGCACTCATGTCTAGAACTGTGATCCACCAAAACCTGCTTAGCTGGCACCTGCTGAGAGTGACACTTGAGCCCATGAGATGTCCATGCCAATGAGCCAACAATCTTTCTCCCTTCTATGCCCCACACAGCTTCAACAGATTCTAAGTGGTCTAAAAGTGGACTTAAAAGTGGTCTTTTCTTCACAGACTTTTAAAAAATTATATCACTTATCTGGCTTTTGTTATAACAAAACAGAAACAGTCCAGGAATAAGGCACCAAAATTTTGATGACCTAGGGCTCATGTTAAGTTTGTTTCATTTGCAGATACTCAGAGTTTTTCCAATTAAATGCTGGCTTTAGTCATGCCATCCATCCTCAGCTGGCAGACACTAGTAATTTATCAAAACGTTTTAATAGATTGTGTATTCTACAAGATATCATACTCATCTACATATTCAAATGGCAGAACTTACAGACATTAATGATTTTAATATAAATTAATACAATTTTTTAAAAAAATCCCTATTTTTCAAAATGTGCTGCTCCTTTTCCCCTCTTTATTAACCTAAATTAGAATCTAAGCTGCATCTTAGGGTTTTTTTTCATGACCCCACATTCTTCCCTGTTTTAATTTGGAGGGATTTAGAAAGAAAACAAAAATAATCTCCACCTACATATTAGAGATGGAGTGAAATATAGCATTTCCCAACATCTGCTGAAAGTCTAGCATAACGACACATTTCCAAAGGAAAAAAGCAAAACAAGCCAGTCACAGTAAGAGCTTGTGAGAAATTATATAGGCTATTCCCTATTGCCATCACAACAGAGTAATGTTTCCTAAGCTGTGTATTCAGTCAGAGCAATTAGGAATGTAATGGTACCTCCCAAATAAAATAGAAATATCGCGTTTTTATAGCTTCTTACACTCCAGAGACCTGAGCCCAAATTTATTCACATTCTGGTTGAAGTCTGTAACAACTCTGGAGATGGATTTCATTAATGTGATCTTCATTGTTTCACTTCTCTTTCTAAGTCCTCCCTGCTCATTAGCTCTGAAGAGAGCCAGTGCTTGTTAATGGTAGAGCAGTCACATAGTAGATCAGTAACACAATAAGGGCAAAACTTTAAGTGCAGGGTGAGAGCAGATAAAGAGGGAGGAAAAGGTTTCACAATTTACATTTTTTTTTCCACTGGTAACAGATCCAAATCAAAGTCTATCAACGTGAAGTGGGAGTTCTGGATGAGGTCTTAAAGCCTACACAAAATCCAGTTCTACTACGTGGTTATTTCGGTTCTAAGTCCTGATGTTCATTTTAATCCTGCTCAGCAGTTGGCAGCAATACTGGCAGTTTCTAAGTTCTGATAAATGCAATTTCCACTGAAAATCTGTTTTAAGGCCATGATCAGACATGAAGGGTTGTATACTACAAGACCTTGGTTTACTACCAACTCTTTTACCAAAGAATCAACTCTGTTGAGGAACTTGAATAAAAGATATTTTTTATTTATTTATTTATTTAGGTCCCCCAAATGATCTAAGAGCCTGCATCACAGTGCCTCCTAAGCTGCGTGGTAATGCTACAATTAATGGTGCACAGCAGTGTACGCTAACATATTTTTCTGATCTGTTAGGAATCCAACAAGCCGTTATCAGCCAGGAAAATGGTGCAGGGTTAAATCTTTAAATATTTCTTGGGTCAAGAATCTCCATCTCTCCTGCAGCACAGAAAACTGATTGCATCCAACCAGCCTCATGAAAATGGATGCAACAGTAGCACGTTAGTGCTATCTTTCAACTCACTGGTTAGGCAATGGAACTGTGATTTGGGCATATTTGTAATATTTGTTGTCTTTTTCAGCCAGAAAAATCAGAAGCTGTATCAGAAGAAACCCTGTGAGCCTCTAAGTAATTGCAGAGAACTCTCCTACAGCAGTCAGCTTTAATGAGGTATTGCAACACCAACCAGTGCATTTCAAAGGCAAAAAAAATCCAAAGGCTTTCCAAAGAACAACACACCCCCATCCTGCTCTCACCAGTGCTACAGTCTAACACACTTCAATGGGCTTTTACATTTTTGTGGAAGGATACAGTTTGACCTAAGCCACCAGAAGTAAATGATTATATGATTTAACAGGCACTAATGCTTGTTAAAAGCTCTGCCTGAGCAGCCAGTTTTACACCCACAGCAAACACTTCCTGCATTACTCTAAATACTAAACTTTTCAGGTATCGCTTACTACAAGTTCCCTGTAGTTTTTGAGTTAATTACCTTTCTGTGAGCATCATGCAGTGTTGAATAAAAAGACATTACAGTTAGATCATCCTGCCAGGGCAAGATTTTTCCCCATCATACAGTTTACTACAGCTTTACTGACTCCAGCACGCAGGCTGGCGGGCTTCTTGTTGGCCTCTGTGCACAGAGGCTGCTCCTGTCAAAGGAAATTTTTCTCTCATAATCCACATAATTCTATCCTCTTCAGCTTCCTTCTCTGAACTTCACTTTATTACACCTGCAGATTCACCTCAGGGCAGCAGCTCACAGTCTGCTTAAGTGATTTATTTTTCTTATAATCTAGATTTTCATGGGATCCTTAAAGCCAGTTCGCTTTTAATCATAACTAACAACCTTCAACCATTATTTAAAAAAAAAAACCAACAACCTGCATCTACCGAATCATTTAAACCATGTACCATTACAAATATCTCTGTTTTTGATATAGGTAGGATTTGTTTATTATTCTCTTATTCCTAGAGGAAATGCTCATTAATGCATAATTTTAAAATAAAATTGGGATTATTCTGCTATAAATAACTTTTTAAT
>NW_010165207.1:584-6175 GCF_000695765.1 Mesitornis unicolor | reverse complement strand
CCTCGTCCCCTCCCGTTCGGGGACAGCCAGCGGTGATGCCCGCCTGCTTTATCCCATCGAGGGGCTAAACCCACAGAAATACCCCTTTTTCCCTCCCTTTTCCCCCCATCCTTTGGGTCTGCTGGGAGGAAAAGCCGGGATTTAACGCTCTGAAAAAAAGCCATATGTGCCGCATGGGGCTTGCAACCGTTGTTTGCTCGCTCGTCTAAGAGCCGGCGTGCCCAAAAGCTTGCTCCTCTATTTCCTAATGGTATTAATGAGATTAATTAATACTAAAGCTGCTATCAGTCCTCATTGATGGATCAGAGCCAGCTTGGGGATCCACACGTCCGTTGGTCACCTACACCAGGAGATCCGAGGATGGAGCTGGCATTGATTTCATTGCATAATTCCCTTGGCCCCTCTGGCTCTCCTGGCTCCCGTCCGAACCCCACTCCCACTCCTGCTCTTTCCTTTGGCTGCAGCCGTAGCGCCGGCCTCGGGGAGCAAGCAATTAATGGCATCGGAAACGCACCTCCCTTCCAGATGGCCAGCCTGGCTTTAACATATATTTCTCCCTTTTTTCTTCTCTGCTTGTGAAAAAAAAAAAAAGAGCGTGGATCCAGATCCCAATCCCGGCTTGTGGGAAATAATTTCATTTCCGAAATTTAAAGACAATCTCCACAGATTAAAATGATGGAACAGCTGTGAAGCGATAGAGTAAAGTGAAAGAGGGAGGGGGTATTTGCCCATCTTCTCCCTTCCCCCCTTGCCCAAAGTAACATCAGGCAGAAACTTGTCTTAAAAGGGAATTTTTTTTAAATAAAACCCACGACATGTATTTTGCTTGGATAATAATCTGGTCAGCAGATAGGCAGTGGCTGCTGCTGTTACAGATCAAAGCCCGCTTTTGGAAGTCACAAAAGAGAATTTGTCCTGGTGAAGGCTCTGTGGGGCTATGACTAAATCCCGGCAGAGCAGAGCCCCCTGAATGATGCCGGTGGCTCCCCTGCGTTCATCTGAGTGTGCAAATTGTCACATGAGGCCAAGGGAGCCCCAGCTGAGGCACAACTCGACATCACCCACAGCATCTCCCCACCACTCAGATGTCCCTGTGGCTGCTTCTTGCCCTGAGCTGGCTGCTCATGCTTCCTACCAACTGTTTGAACTGATTATATCAGTTTTCGCTCAGATCTGCAGACCCTCCAAGCATTTTCCCATGGACAGCCCGTGGAAAAATGAATTTCAACCCACAGTGAGCTTTCATAGCCTGCTTAGAAATAGGCTAAGGGCCTCAGGCACTGCAGACCACCCATTGCCAACAGAGTGTTCACATTTTTGCTGTCACTCAGAGAAGGACTGGATGCAAAGAGGGGCAGAGAAGAAGAAAAACATCCCTGCTTATATCCCAGAGCCACTTTGCCTTTCAAACTGGACAGGTTTGAGCCTTGGGTGGCTTCAGAGCAGAATTTGGATGTAGCTTGATCCTAGGAGCTTTGCTCAGTCTGGATTTCTGTTTCAGCCCTACCTAACCATAAGAGACTTGAAGTCAGGACTGATTTTTTCCAGCTGGGTTAGATGGGTCAGCTACCACGTAGCCTCCCTGTCTGCAAAATGAAGAGAAAACGGCTCTTGAGGAGCAGAACTGCTGGGTCGAAGCAGCTGGGTGAAAATTATCAGGCGATTCCTGGTGGCGGCTGGGATTTGGTCACTTATGGCAGGGATGCTCGCTCACTGGGAGGACGGATGTACCCTGTGGAGAGGGACCACAAGGTTGCTTCTTGCAGCCCAGGGTGATCTGGGAGTTGGTTTTTATAGGGATGGAGCAAAAGGCGAAGGACCTCTGGGGACCTCTCCTATCCCTTTGGCTCTTTCCAGGGTGTCCCATCTGGAGATTGGAGGGAGCTCAGAGGGTGCAAAAGGCTGGTGATGGAGCCCGCAGCGTCACTTCAAGGTGGTTCATTTCCCATTTGCTTCCCTTTGGGCAGCTGAACTCTTCCTTATCCCTGCAATATTTTCAAGTAAGAATGACTCATCCTTCTTCCCAGTACTCTAACCTGCAGTAATGAGATGTAAATCCTTGCATGACCTATTATATTAGCTTATGCTATATCACACATCGCTGTGGATTAGACGGGAGGGAGATGAGACATCTCCCCGTAGCAGCCAGCCTCTGACAAGCCTGTGGAAGTTAAGAGGATCCTTTCTCAGCATTGACACCTGATTTGAATAGGATACAAGTGGCTTCGTTCCCTTTGCTGTGGCGAGGGGGTTCATTTCACCTCTTTTTTCCAGAAAATGGGAAAACTGGTTCTAAAGTCAGCCCTGGAAGCTCTCCCCTCCACCAAGGTTTCATAGGATGCTCCAGAGAGACCTGAAAGGGACCAAAAATGGCCAGGATTTCCTAGAGCAGCCGGTTCTTGGGGCAGCAGAAAGGTTTAAACCTTTGAAGACCCCAAGTAAGTGAGTTAATCCTGGAAAGACGTGTGTGTGTGCGCGCTGGAGACGCGCCGGGGAGGAAATGAGAAGGCGTTGCTAAATAAAGCAGGCAGCCGCTCTGCCGGGAGAAGTCACACTCACGCTCGGCGGGTGATTGTCACTTCTGGTGATGGGGACAGGCATGGCCAACCTCCCTGCTCAGCCCTGACCCCGGGAGCCCGGAGACAGAGTCACCTCTGCTTGTCCCACCTGGGGATGGGGACAGGGACGTCCTGCTGTGCCGGGACACGGGATGAGGCACAATGACATCCATGCCGTGACGGTGGCATCTGGGCTAGACCCGGAAGCTGAGCATCCCAGGGCTGCAAGGCGGCTCTTGCCTTGGGGACAGCGGGGGACATCTGCCTTCTTTCTTTGCAGCCAAAAAGCAATAGAACAGTCACTGATTAACCCTCGATACTAATTAATCTCTGCTGAGATGTATTTTTCTTTTCCCCCATAGGGCAGCTAATGGAATTATGTTGCGTATCCTCACTGAATCAATCAGCTTCTCTGCATAAACTGTAAGAAGGTAACTATTACTCTGTGACGACTATTAAGAAGTTATTAAGAAAATGCCGAGGGTTTTGAGGAAAAATGAGGGTCCCAGGTGGAGACAGCCTGGCTGGAGGGTCCTGGTGCCATCATGGACCACTGCAAGCTTTAGCTGTCAAAATTAAAGAGGAAATATCCTGAGGTTTTTGACATAACATCCCTTCAAAAGGCAGTGGGGTCTCTTCTGCCCCGCACCCTTGCCAGGGTGGAAGTGCCACCCTGTCACTAACACAGGGAATAAAAAAAGTTGAGGGTAAGGGTGTTTTAAATTAACAAATAAAATTACTTCCTTTCATGTTACTTGACTGTCATTAAGTAAAGCCGAAAGCACCTGGAGTTTGTCTCGGCCAAGGAAGATGAAACACGATGCAGCTGCCTTTCTGTGACCCAGGGAGGCCATTTCAATGTAAAGCCTTCCTACTCCTATAGAACCAAGCCTTTGAGGTCCAAAATTCTGTCTACGGATGGAAAAATCCTATGAGGGGTGTTATTACCTTTCTTATTTATCACTAAGCCTTAGTTATACTCAGAGCAAGCTATATAGCACATAGGCTGTGTGTCACATGTTGTGTCAGGTAATGAATATTTTTACTTTATTTTTATCCAAACCTTGTGTTTAGCTGCATCCTGAGCATCCATGCACCTCCAGGGCGGCCCTCAGCAGGGTTGTCCCCTGTATCTCCCTTAAACCACCGCAGCGTGCATACACATGCATGTATATCCCCACACACATATGTACACACACACACACACGTATGTGCACCATAAAGGAGCCTATTTAAGTGTCCTTGTAGCCCGGGAAGGTTGGATGCCAGCCTCCAGGAAGGCTCAAGCCCTCCCCATTTATTTCTGGGGAGAAGGGACAACCCTGACAAACCCCCCCCTTTCCCCGGGTTGCCTTGGCAGAGCATCTCCTGGGACACACTGAGTGGTACCCAGGAAGGGAAGCTGGGAAGAGAGATGCTTTTTTTTGGGGGGGGGGGTGAGGAAGAAGAGGGAGGTGGTTGAGGTGTGGGACGTTGCGGGGGGGGCTCCCAGTGCCTGCACCCAAGCGGTGACACAAATAGCCAGGGACAGACACACAGAGCATGTAAACAGGCACATGGGGAGCCCATGTGCTGCTCCGCTGGCTGCCCCGAGCAAAGGCACACGCCAGCCGAAACGCACACACAGCCACACACACGCGTGCCGTTTTCCCATTGGGAGGGGGAGGTGGGAATCTTTCCATCTTTGCCTTTCATTTCCTGGAGTGCTCTGAAGGCAAAAAAAAACCAAACAGTGAGCGAAGCCGAGGAGGTGAACGCCACCACCGCACGGCAACGGGAACGGCTTCGTACCGCCCGCTAAATATAGCAGTTGTGATAATAAATATAGTGGCCATAATAATGATAAAAATAGTGGTCATGGTAATAAAAATAGTGGTCATGATAATAAAAACAGTGGTTGTGGTAAAAAGTCAGTCGTGAGGGGAAGGAGGTGTGGGCCGCACGCAGACGCTGGCATGGGCTGCTGGGGCCTTGGCATGGAGCAGAAGGAGCCTCATTAGGCCATAATTAGGGCTGATTTTGCTCCGAGCAGCACTGAGGGAATTAAACAGCGGACAGTTTGGGGGGGAGGTGCTGTCCAGGCACATTACACCCCCTCCGTCTTTGAGGTGGGTTCTTTGCAGCCCTGGGAACAGCTGGGTGCCCTGGTTTCCTCTGAAGTGAGGCTCCGGTTTTTATTTCTTGAGATAAAAAATATTTTTTTCTTTATTTCTTCTCTATTTCTTGACACCGCGAGCTGGCTGAGGATGATGAGCTTCAGTCCAAGCTGGGATCCTGAGGGGAGAGGTACAAGAGCTGTCAGCACTCGAGACAGGAGTCAGGAGCAAACAGGACTGTATGGGGAAACTGAGGCACGGCCACTGGTGTTAGCAGGGGCTTGGTAGGGTTAAACTCTCCTTTTCAAATGGGATTCCTTACAGCAGACCATTCACAGCATCCTCCAGCTGCATCTCGGAGGATGAGGATGTTGGTATTGCACCAAACACGCTCAGTTCTGCCCCCCCACACCACAGGACTGGGCGCACTCCCGGAGATCGGCATTTAGAGGAAAACCAAGAGTTTAAATGAGCTTTGTGTTAGGCTTTCTCCTCTTTTGGGGGTTTTTTTGATGGCTTGCAGGGGTAACTCAGGTACAGGGGAGGGTGTGATGGGCTGGTCCAAACCTCCTCCCCATCACGCAACAGTGCCGGGCATTTCTCGCAGTTTCAAAAGCCGTCTTTCTTGCAGGCTTTGCCTGGAAATGACTTTAATCTTCATAAGCCTGAAAAGTAAAGCTGCTTATACAGAGCACTAGGAGGAATCGGGGGGGGAACGACACAGACAAGAGGAAGGGGGGTCAGTTCAGCAGAGTCTGGGTCCCAAAGCGCCCAAGAGCTCCCGGCTACGAGGCAGGCAGCCGACGCCGTGCATCATTTAACGCTGAATAATTCTCTGAAGGGAACTATTTTAAACCTGCCGAGCCCTGGGTGCCAGACGCCACCACCACCCAAACAGCAGGGATGCTGCAGGGACACCTCCTTTGGTGCCAGGCAT
>NW_010165207.1:0-553 GCF_000695765.1 Mesitornis unicolor | reverse complement strand
CATCAGGGGGGGGGGGGTCCCACTACATGCACTCCTTTAACCGAGACATGCAGGGCAAGGAACAGAATCCACAAATCAGCCCCAAAATGCACCCCCAGACCTTCCCCTGCCTGGTCCAAGCACCTCCAAAGGCAGACGCTAAAGCCTGGCTTAAGGTGGACCTTTAGCCACCATTTAGCAGCTTCATTGCTGTCACAACCTCGCCAGTTCTCATGGGCCATGGGACTCCTCAGCTCAGCTTTGTGAGGACCCCAGCAGCAACAGGGGCCACCCCCCACCTTGTATGGCCCCAGGATGCTGTGTCACCCCCCTCGGGGCTGCATGCAGACAGAGGGGCAGTGAGGCAGGATGTGCCACATCCGTATGGAATGGCGGCGGTTGTTTTTTTTTTTTTATTACAGTTTTAATCTCACAGTCGGTAGCATTACATGAGAATAAAGCACTGGACAGGACTGGAAAAAAAGGCCTCTGGAGACAGCATGCAAACATTGCGACGAGTTTAAAGCAAAACAACCCAAAAGAAAAAAGCGTCTCGCGGGGACGTGGCTGCGCC
>NW_010165206.1:467-1641 GCF_000695765.1 Mesitornis unicolor | reverse complement strand
CTGCTCCTGCTCGCTCCTGCCCGCGGGTGTCGCTGTCCCCCCGCTGCCACCAGGACCGGGGAGGTGGGGGGAAACCAGAGCCCGGCGCCCTCCGAAACAACCGGGGGAAAGACTCTGGGAGTGGGAAAGACTCCGAGGAGCAGGGTATCTCCCCACATACGCCACACTTTTCCTCTCTACTGACAAGTGGGATCCGGCCCGCGGAGGGGATGCAAAGTAAATCCAGCGCTTCCAGAGCTTTCAGAGCGATTTTTAAAATTTATTAATTTTTTTAGAATTAAACAAGTTGACTCCTCTCCGCGAGGTCGTAATTATGGAAAACAGCGAAATAACCGTTAATTTCAAACCTGGTCTTTATTAAGAGGTCATTTTATGACAGGATACAAACACGTTAGGAGCAGAAAAGCGAGAATTTGGCTCGTTCCCTTTTGTTGTCGCTGAAAGCCAAAAAAAACGGCGTGCGCGGAAATTCAGCTACTTTGGGCGCTCACCCGGAGCTGGTGCTGGGGTTGGCGCTCTGCGCGCTCCCTAAAACGCCCCTGTCGTCGTCACTCCCTGGAAATCTCAACATTTAGGGATTATTTGCAGTCCGGATGAAAGTATTGCGGTTCTCACCTCCTTTTCCCCTGCCGCTCCTCTTGGTTTCTGTCTTTCTGACTCTGATCAGGGAAGATGTTCCTAACCAGAGAGAAGAGACTTTGGGGTTGTCTTTCTTATGTCCAAAGGAGGTGCATCGTGAGGGTGGATCCGCACTCGAAGCGTTTGTGTAAGGAATTAAAATTATGATTCTTTTTATTTTATTTTTTTTGCGTAGGCACAAAAATCTAAATTCAGCTTCACTGTAAAAAAAGAAAGGCATTATTTTTCTTATGTCAAATTTTCTTCAATTCGCTTAATATTATATGTTTGCTATTCTACGTTTTTTCGTTTCAATATTTAAGTCTGTCGGGGAAAAGAAAAAGAAAAAAATTCACGTTCCTCTGTACTTGCATCTTCACTCTTCTAAAACAATACGTAAATAATGCCAAAAGACGCACGTTCACATGCAGCTCCGATTATTTACGTTTTGACAAGAAGACAGGGTTAAAGAGAAGAGGGATAAAATTCCAGTGTAAAACGCTGAACACTCGGTTTAGGGGAGTCTAGGTATTAAAAGCATTGGGGGGAAAAACAA
>NW_010165206.1:0-436 GCF_000695765.1 Mesitornis unicolor | reverse complement strand
ATGAGGATGGGGGTGTCGAATGAGAAGACAAGGAAGTGCGTTTATTTCATGCATTACTATTTTATTTATTTTCAACCTGGCACCTGTCTCATCTCCGTGGCTATAGCGGCCACCCCAAACCTGAGCATTATTATTGCTTTTGTGCATTAATTTATTTTTACATCCAGCTATCTATCCTTGGCTGAAATCCACGAAATGGCCAACTTCGGTGCCGTTTTGAACACTTGGGATGAGCCGTGCCGCGGGAATACATTTTTTGCTGTGAAAGGCCGCATTTTTAGCTGTAAAATATGAAGTAACCCGTCTGAGATGGGGATGGAGGGGAGTATTTATTGTTCCTATTCCGCCCGTCGGGTTCACGTTCAAGTGGTGGGGGGGGAGGGGAAGCTGTCCCCGCGCTGCCCGTGGCGCAGGCAGCGGCGCAGGCAGGGAGGGG
>NW_010165205.1:2539-2999 GCF_000695765.1 Mesitornis unicolor | reverse complement strand
AACCCCTGCCTTGCCCCACCGCGATCTCACCCTGGGGGAGGTGGGGCAGCTTCTGGTACCTTTGAGGAGGGGGTGGGGTGGAGTTTGAGTCCCCTCATTTGGAGCAGAAAGAAAACCCCAAGGCTGGGGCATCTGCCCCGCTGTCCCCAGGTCCCCACACACCCGCTCTGTCCCTTTTGTTCGGGAGGGTGCTCCGGGGCTTGCTGCGGGCCGGCTTTCCTCTCCCACCACCCCAACCAGTTGAACTGGTTTGGACTGGAGCTGACTCTCCATCTCCATCCCCAGAGATAAGGTGCAGCGTCGCCCCTCGGCATCTATTTTTGGGGGGTTGGGAGCTGCAGCATCACCCCCTGGGACTTTGCAGGGGCTTTGGGTGTTTGTGTGCTACGTTGCGCGTTGTGCTGCCCTATGGATCGTGATGAGGTGGGGGGGCAATGGGGGGCCCCATTTTGGGGCGAAC
>NW_010165205.1:2013-2380 GCF_000695765.1 Mesitornis unicolor | reverse complement strand
CCGGTCGGTGCCGCGGTGACGGTGTAAACACCCGACCGGTGCCGCACCGGTGGTCCCGGGGTGCCACGGTGGAGCACAGCCCTCGGTTGTGGCTCTGACCCCACAGCGTTGGGGTCCCGCAGGAGGGGACGAGGCTTTGGGTTTCTGAAACCCGGCCCTGGGAGGGGCAGGGAACGAGATTTTCCAGTATCGGGGTTGATGATTAACCCCAGGGATGTGGAGGAATTTGGTCCTTATCAGCTCCCATGGGGCAACCCTTATCCCCCATGGACACCCCCCTTCCAGCCCCTTTTTCCAGCCCCGGTGTCACCACGGGCCCGTCCCCGTTGCGTGACGCAGCGGCAGGCGCCCTGGTTTCGGGTTGCTC
>NW_010165205.1:0-1165 GCF_000695765.1 Mesitornis unicolor | reverse complement strand
GGTTTGGGGTGCGCTGGAGCACGGTGCTGACCCCGGGGACAAGAACCAGGCTGGTTTTACCCCAATTCTGTCCCCCTCCGGCTTCCAGGCCCCTTCCCCGCGGATCTCGGTGAAATCCCCTCCTGAGGCTGCATTTCTGGGGGTTGCTCTCCCATGCTGTCACGCTCCAGCCCTTATCAGGGCCTTTCCAGGAGGAGGGACCGTTCCCAGGATGGTACCAGCCAGACCTGGCACCCAAAATGCCCATCTGGTGCTGCCAGAGCCGGGAGCGAAGCCGCGCGTCTCCAGCCGCCGCTCCCTGGGCAAGAGCGGATCCTCCTCACCCCGCTCTGCGCCAGCTGGGTCAGAGCCCAGCACCGGCCCCAGCCGCATCCGACCCCTGTGGGGATCCACCACCTGCTTCCCTCTCCTGCCAGCAGGCAGCCTTTGCCGGTGCCGGTGATGCTGGCACAGCCGGCGCTTTGCTCAGTGAGCCCCTGCCCCGCTGGTGATGCTGTGACGCTGTGTGCCCTGATGCCATGGTACCGTGATGCTGTGTGCCCTGATGCTCTGGTGCCGTGGTACTGCAATGCCGTGGTACCTTGGTGCCAGGATGCCATGTGCTGTGATGCCATGGTACCACGATGCCACGGTGCTGTGGTACCTCAATGCCGTGATGCCTTGTGCCCCAACGCTGTGGTACCGTAGTGCCCTGGTGCTCCGGTGCCACAAAGCCATGCTGCCCCATGCCACCCATCCAAAGGTCTTCCCCGCTGTGGGTGCTGCACCCAGGGCTCACAGTTCCCACCCCAGCACCGCCCGCACTTTGGACGCTGGCGCCGGTGGAAAATCCTGATTTTTGCCACCAAAGCCAGGTCCCTCTCCTCAGTTGCCCGCTGCAGGTTGGTGGTGGCCACCCCGCTCCACCCAGACCCCCGTCCTCATGGTGTGGAGGGGCTTCTGCAGCACCAGGGCTGAGGGGATTTGCTTTGGGGGCTCTGGCTGTGGGTGCAGGGCTCAGGGTTCATTTATAGTGGCCGGTGTCTGTTGCTGATCTCGTTAGCAGTGTGCCAGGCAGCGTTAACGAGCTTATGAGATGGGGGGGGCTCTTGTCCCTCTGCCTGGTAAATAAATCGCAGGTCCCGGTTGTTGCAGACTCTGGGGGGGCTGCAGGGGTCTCCAGGGC
>NW_010165204.1:472-862 GCF_000695765.1 Mesitornis unicolor | reverse complement strand
GGAAGGCCAGGACGGCCACGGCCACGAAGAAGCGGGCGGCCGAGGAGAAGTCGCCCACCAGGTGCACGTCGGCCGCCCAGGTCCCGTTGCAGAGCCCGGCCAGCGGGGGCGAGAAGGTGGCCAGGTTCAGCCTGCGGGGGGAGGGGAAGGGAAGGGAAGGGCCAAGATGGCGGCTGAGGGCATCGGCCAATGGTGGAGAGGCCCCCGAGCCACCTCGGGGCGGTCGCTTGGACCCATTGGCTGCTCCTGGCCTCCTCCCTGTCCACCTTTTAGGACCTTCCAGGACCTTTTAGGACCTTTCAGGACCTTCTTGGACCTTCCAGGACCTCTACCCATGATTCTCAGCGTCTCATTGGCCAATGGTGGAGCCCTCCCAGCCAATGGCTGCAC
>NW_010165204.1:0-308 GCF_000695765.1 Mesitornis unicolor | reverse complement strand
CCTTCTCGGCCAATGGCTGCTCCTTTCCTCCTCCCCATCCACCTTTAAGGACCTTCCAGGACTTTTTAGGCCCTTCCACGACCTTCTAGAACCTTCTTAAACCTTCCAGGACCTCTACCCATGATCCTCAGCGTCTCATTGGCCAATGGTGGAGCCCTCTCAGCCAATGGCTGCTCCTCTCCTCCTCCCCATCCACCTTTCAGGACCTTTTAAGGCCCTTCCAGGACCTTTCAGGACCTTTCAGGACCTCCCACCCCTTCCTGCTCTCTGATTGGCCAATCACCCTCCCCAATTACCCCCTCCCCCCC
>NW_010165203.1:552-781 GCF_000695765.1 Mesitornis unicolor | reverse complement strand
GTCGAAGGTCAAGGGTCGGGGTCAAGGGTCAAAGGTCATGGTGTCGAAGGTCAAGGGTCGGGGTCAAGGGTCAAAGGTCATGGTTCAAGGGTCAAAGGTCAAGGGTCAGAGGTCAAAGGTCAATGGTCAGAGGTTTAAGGTCAAGGGTCGAAGGTCAAGGGTCAAGGATCAGAGGTCAGGGGTCAAGGGTGAAAGGTTGGGGCCAGAGATCAAGTGTTAAAGGTCAAGG
>NW_010165203.1:0-412 GCF_000695765.1 Mesitornis unicolor | reverse complement strand
AAGCGAAAGGGTCAGAGGTCCAAGGTCAAGGGTCAAAGGTCACTGGTCAAAGGTCAAGGGTCGAAGCTCAGCGGTCAAAGGTCAGGGGTTTAAGGTCAGGGGTCAAGGGTTAAGGGTCGAAGGTCAAGGGTTGAAGCTTGGGGGTTGAAGGTCAAGAGTTGGAGGTCAAAGGTCAAGGGTTAAAGGTCAAGGGTCAGGGGGTCAGTGGTCAAAGGTCAAGGGTCGAAGTTCAGGGGTTAAAGGTCAAGGGTCGAAGATCAAAGGTCAAGGGTCAGAGATTAAAGGTCAACGGTTATGGGTCAAAGGTCAGGAGTTAAAGGTCGAAGGTCAAGGGGTCAAAGGTCAAGGATCAGAGGTCAAAGGTCGAAGGGTCAGAGGTCCAAGATCAAGGGTCAAAGGTCAAAGGCCAGGG
>NW_010165202.1:1360-5109 GCF_000695765.1 Mesitornis unicolor | reverse complement strand
GTCCCTTCCCACCCAAACCGTGCTGTGATCCCATGTTTCAGTGCCACGTTTCATCCTGTCTGTAGCCAATGTTCGGTGGCCGCTGCCTCTGCACTCGGAGGACACCCAATGCTCCTGGCAGTGCTGTGGGAGCTGGGTCAGGAGCAGGCCCGAAGCCCTGCAGGGCACAGCAGCCCCTGATCAGCAGAGCCAAAGGGGGCTGGGACCCACAGCGCCGGGCAGCGCTGGCAGAGGAGATCCTCATGCCGTGCCCCACAGCGCGGGAGGTCGCAGCCACCCCCATCCCTGGAAACCCGCACAGGGTGGGCCTTTAGGGCAGCAGAACTGGTAGCCATGAAAGCCAGGGCCCTGCTGCCTCACACCTCGTACTGCCCCGCTCTGTTGTACATTTATATATCATGTATTTTGTATTTATTAAGATTCAGCTGAAATGACAAGAATTTCTATATGAGGAGGGTTTCACGTGACCCAGTATCTCCTTTTTTGCCTCTGAATTTGTGAATATTGTTCTTACAAAACCCGTATTGTGATTTAAGGTATGCAGTTTTTTGTAATGGAAACATTTCTAAACTGCTCAGCAGTAAGAACAGGATGGAAAACTGTACAGAAGGCACTCTGAAAGGGGAAGTTGTTTTTAAGGCATTTTAAAATACAGACAGTGATGTTTCTAAAACTAAAGGATAACAAGGTCACAAGCTGTCTGAGAGGCTGAGGAAAGCTACAACAGCAGAAATTTTGGGTCACTAGAAGGGTGACTGCATTGTCAGAGGAAAATCATTGAGAAATGATACTTATATTTTGTTAGCTTTTGTTAATGCATCCACTTGAGCTCTCACCCACGTTTTGTATCACAAGGCGTTACCACCCAGTTCCACGCAGCAGATGCTGAAGTGAGGGGGGCTCTGGCCCTTGCTCGGTGCTGGGGTGCACCTGGTGCTGTTGAGGGCTTCAATCCTTTCGGCAGGGGCTTGTGAGCACATTTATGGCTGGGCACCCGTGGTGCTCCTTCTGCCCAAGCTTTGCTGATGATTCCCATTGAGACAGTCCTACAACTCAGTTTCTCCCCTAATTAAAGGCAATCTTTTCTACTTTTTTTACTCATAAAAAAGTCAACGTTTAATCACATAATTCATACGGAAATCCTAGATAAATACAGCATTGTATGCTGAAATTATTCTAATTTGCCAACATTTTCACATTCATAGCAGCAGTGGTGGTGCTTGGGGAACAGCGACCTGGATCTGCTGCTGATCCTGCGGTTCTGTGAAGCAGATTGTAGATAGCAAACATTGCAGAATTACCCATACACACCAAAAGAGAGAACTGTCTTGGGCTAAAAAAGTGAATTATAAGAAAATAAGACTTGCATATGAGAAGTGCGAAGGGTGTAGCAGAGGCCAACAAAATGCAATGGACAGGTCGAGAGGTGCAGGGAGGAGAAACTCTGGAGATATGACATGAAAATATAAGAAAGCAGGAATCATGGGCAAGACACCCCAGTACCAGCTGAGGGCTAATCAGCACTGATGGTAATTAACTTCCGTGTCCACAAAAGTCAACGTGATGCCAGGCTGCACACAGAAGCATTGTGCTGTGGAGCAAGGCGCTGGATCTGGTCCCCATGAAGTCCTCGTCCTGTTCCAGGTGATGGTGTGTTTCCTTTTTGTCCCTGTCCTGAGAAGGAAAAGGTTGGTGTTCCTGGTTTGGCCCTGGAAATACGGCAAAGGGAGCAGTTGGTCTGGTTCCCTGCATCCCAGTCACACACGAGTTTGCTAAAGAGAAACAGGGCCTGTCCTGCCCCCGTGATGTGCTGGGTGGGATTGAGAAGCTGCAGTCCCTGCACTGAGCAATGAGCAGAGTCTGTACCTAACAACAGATCTCTGTGCAAGACCGAATTTCCAGAGAAATTAACTTTACTATTGCATAATAGACGAGGAGGCTGCTGCTGCAAACCCTTGCTTTCCCAATGACATACGGATTTATCTGTGATTTGGCCGCCTGTTGACTCACTGGTGTTAACTCTTTGCTGAAAGAAGGGAGGAAGCAGGTGGCAGAAGGCAAATTTGCACAGCTTCCTTGAACAAGGAGACAGGTAAACTGATTTTCCTAATGGTATGTTTGACATAGAGAGGCCAAGTTTTACTTTTATCAGCCAGGCTTCTTGTTTATAGATCTTTACCATTTTCTTGCCAACAGACACAAAAAATGTGACCCTGTGACCCATCAAGGATCAGGAAGCAGGAGCAGGCATTCAAACCATGCTTTTCCAAGAACCTACATGGTTTTGAACACCATCTCATGATTTCTGGGAAGCATGACTCCCAGATTGGACTGCAAAGAAGGTAGACAGCGCTGAGATTATATATAGCAGCTCGTGGGCAGGAAGGGAGAACACTGGGCTCACAGGACGGGGAGGCTGTGCTGCAGAAATCCAGTGCCTTGCTCGTGTTACAGCACAAACAGCAACAAGCCAAGCTTGCTCCTGGCTGCTGGCTCTGACCCTCAGGGTTCCTTCTCCGTCTCATGCATTCAGGGTCTCTCAGCACTCAGCACTGTCAGTGTTTTACTCCCTGTGCTGAGACTTGTTTGGGTGTTACAACAGCAGGGACTGCAGAAATAGAGGTGAGAGCTTGACCCCGGCCTGGGGTCTGCTTGATCCCCATGCAGAGCTGTGTCCAGCTCTGGAGTCCCCAGCACCAGAAGCCATGGAGCTGCTGCAGCGGGGCCAGAGGAGGCCACGGAGATGGTGAGGGGCTGGAGCAGCTCTGCTGTGGGGACAGCTGAGAGAGTTGGGGGTGTTCAGACTGGAGGAGAGGAGGCTGTGGGTGGACCTTAGAGCACCTGCCAGGACCTGAAAGGTGCCTGTGAGAAAGCTGGGGAAGAGCTGTTCACTGGGGCATGGAGCAATAGGACCAGGGGTGATGGTTTTAAACTGGAAGAGGGCAGATTTAGAGTGGATCTTGGGCAGAAATCCCTCCCTGGGAGGTGGGGAGGCCCTGGCCCAGGTTGCCCAGAGAAGCTGTGGGTGCCCCCTCCCTGGCAATGCCCAAGGCCAGGTTGGACGGGGCCTGGAGCAGCCTGGGCTGGTGGAGGTGTCCCTGCCCATGGGGGTTGGGCTGGGGGACTTTGGGGTCCCTTCCACCCAAACCCCGCTGTGATTTGATGAAAGTTGTGCATGTGCTTAAGGATCGGCAGCTTCATGAGGAAAGGAAGATGTTCTTGGTGATAAAACTTTCCTTTTCATCATTAGCCACGTGACTTCAGCTGGTGATGAAAAGCTTTTGAATTACAATCATGATTTCCTCAGCCCGTTTATGAACTCTGGGAACACAGAGGGACCCAGCAGAGCTCATGAGTCTCAACTCCTGGTTGGGAAAAGCTGTGGTGCCGTCTCTCCCTGCAGCACCTCCCAGCTGAGGGGCTGTCTGCCTCTGCTGTTGCTCTCCCCACCCCACTGGATCCGTGATGCCGGAGCCAAGGGCAGTGTTGTTGGGTGGTGCCATAGGATCACACAGCTGTCCAGAGCAGGACAAAGCCAATGCGCAGAGTCCCAAATCCCAGTGGTGTCTGCCCCACCACCACTCTCAGATGTGAGGTTTTGTGTCCCTGTACCCCAGCACCCCCCAAGCTGCCTCACAGGAGCCCCCCAGGGCAGTCACCATCCATGGCTTGGACTCACAGCACCCATCGTCTCCAAAATGCAGATTTTCTCCCATTAATCAACCTCCTTGCTCATTCTCTTAGGCCTG
>NW_010165202.1:0-1329 GCF_000695765.1 Mesitornis unicolor | reverse complement strand
AGGCACCGAGCACGAGGTGAGCAGATTTTTGCAGAGAAACATTCAAAACATGCTCTTGAGGCTCTCCATGGATGGAAAGAGCCGTTCTGCCACCTGATAGCCAGCGGCTGCCTGCATGCTTCAAAATAATAATTCCCTGCTAGGGCGTTTGCATTTCTCCTCCTTAGATCGCTGCGCTGTGCCATGACTAAGCCCATCTGTTCAGTTACTCCTTTAGATAATTATGTCCGTGTCTCTGCTGGGTAGTTCCAGTCAATGCCAGCCCTTTGCGTGCTGTTCGGTATCAGACTGTGAGCCACTGCTTCTTGCGGCTCTGAATAATTCCCTCTGTCCGCTTCCCGTGCATGTATGGACTCTTTATTCCATCCACAGCACTAGGAAATGCCTCCTTTCTGGCGGCCTGAAGGGAAGGGTTTTGGAGGAAGCAATAACCATTTATGTGTGAACTCCCGAGCACTCGTGTCATGAGGGGCTGATCTCCAGCACTCTGAACTCTGGCTTGTCTGACCTCTCCCAAACACACAGATTATAAAGATTTTTATAAAAACCTGGCTTCCCTCTCAGCAGGGAAGAGTTGTTGTAAAACCGAGCAAAAGAGTTGTTTAAAGCATTAAAAAATAACAAAGTGGAAGGCTCCCTATAGTGTTCAGCCCTTAAGTTTGACTTATAAAGTCAAACAAAATAGGTACGTCTGAAAATACAGCGGATTTGCCGTTCTTGTGCCGTGCTGATGGAAACATTTCCCACAATGACAACTCGCAGCTGCAGTTTCCAGCCTCTGCCATCGCAAATGTCGCGTTAAACAGCACAAGTGCCAAACCCCCACCTCTGACCCCACGCGAAGGGGAGGGATACGGGTGCTGGTGTGGAGGGGTGCTCTGGGACTCATTAGCGACTCCCACGAACGGCTCTTCTAATTAACGGGTTGTGCCTTGAAAACGAGCGTGTCGTGCATTGGCCGTGTCTTAATCAGCTGCATCCGTTCACAGGTGGATGAGGGATTTCTGTCTTCGTACAGACAGGAGGACTGGGACACGGAGACCAAGGGTCTTGGCCAGGAGTTAATAACGGAGTCGCTGAGCTCCTGGAGCGCGGTTTCACCTTGGAGCAGGAGCGTTTTTGGAATGCTCAGTGCCGAGCGCTCGCTGCACAAAGCAGCCAGGCTCCGGCTTGTCGATGCATCTCTTACTACAGCTTCCACTCGTGCTCTTAGTGTCTGTTATTCCTGAATCACTGGGGCATATGCATAGGTATACATATATTTTTTGTGTGTGTATATATATATTTTGTCTGTGTATATATATAAAATTATACATATAAAATATATGT
>NW_010165201.1:0-3453 GCF_000695765.1 Mesitornis unicolor | reverse complement strand
GGCTGCGCTGGGCACTGGGGGGGTACAGCCCGGGCCTTGCAACTTGTCCCTGCGCTGCCAACCTATCCCTGCTCTATGTCCCCTGCCTTCCCTGACACCACCTACCCCTGTCCCTACCTCTGTCAAATCACCTCTCCCTGCCCCTTGTCACCGATCCCTGCCCTATGTCACCTGCCCTGCCTAATGTCACCGATCCCTGTCCCAACACCTAGCCCTGCCTTGTCACCCTGCCCTGGCCTGCCACCTCCTCCTGCTTGTGATTCCATCCTTTTCCTGAGTCCCTGCATCCCTTCCTGTGCCACCCAACCCAGCCCATGTCACCCAGCCCTCATCCACATCACTCAGCCATATCCGGTCACCGCATCCCTACCCCGTGTCACTGCATCTCTGCACCTTGTCACTGCCCCCCTGCAACTTCACCACTCATGATTTGCTGGTCCAGGTGGGCGGAAGAGGACTAAGGCAGTCCCAGTGCCACTGCCACCGAGGGACCATGTGGTGGCCACAGAGGGGCTGTCACCCAACACCCATGGCTGGGGCAAGGACACGAAACCCAAACCTTGCACCCATCTTTTGGAGGAAAAACCAAGGAACCTTTGGCCCAAGACTTCACTGTCCCTGCTGGAGGGGTCTCCTTGGAGGGATGGAAGTGATGCTCAGCCCAAAAAGCGACATTTCTCACCCTGGCTCCCCTTGCCGTCTGCAGGCTCATGGGGGGACTTTCTTTTCCCAAGTTTTCCCAAGCAGCAGGGAAATTTCCAGGCCCAAGCAAACAGCCACATGTGGGGCTTGTCACCGGCTTCAGCGCAGGCTGCCCAGGGGAAGTGTTGCCATGGCTACAGGGGGGGAGAAAAAAATTATATATATAATTCAGATCCAGCGAGAAGGCTTGGCTGATAGAAGTGCTTAATTAAAGATGAGAAGAAGGCAGGAAAGTTCAGACGTGCGCAGAGCAGGGATGTAATCGGTGGCAGGCAGCTGCTCCGAGCTATCGGGGTGCCCATCCTGCCGGGTGCTGGTGCCTCTCGTTTTTGCCTCCTGGCTGAAGAAAAGGGGGATGAGGGGTGCTCCTCCCAAATCACAAAGCCCTCGACCTTTTTAGGAGCAGGTCTGGGGACTGGGAGACGGCTTTAATGCTGTGAGGAGCTGGGGTAGGGCAGGATGCCAGACTCTGGGAATGGGAAGGGAGATGCTGAGTCAGCATCCCACGGGGAGAGCCAGGCTGGGACGCAGAGCAGCGCGAGGGCCTTCTCCTCCCTGCTGCACAACGCAGCCTTTGAGCGCACACTGAGACACTGAGGGGTGTCCTAGGAATTCAGGTCACATTTCCCAGGGTCTGGCATGGAGACGAGTCCCAAAAACGCTCTCTTTTCCTATTACTGCAGCACAATTTCCCCCCAGCAGAGCCCATTGCTTTTCCATTCCCCCCCTCACTCCAAAGCAAACTTTCCTGGGGGCTGAGAGCAGATGCTCTGGTTTGGGGACGTGTCCCCACGCTGCGCCAGGACACCCACCTCTCTGCCGAGGAACAGTCACGGCTGCTCTGGCAGTGCCCTGAACCTGCTCCCCAGCATTTCTAGGGAAATGCTGCTTCTGTGAAGCACCAGAGGGGCAAGAGGGGCTCATTGCTCCAGGAAGGGGTTTGCTATAAGTGAGAAAAAGAGTCTGAGAGAGCTGGATGTGAAGCTTTGGGTGAGGAAAGCCAGTGGTGGTGGTTCTGTTTAAAACCACCTCGCAGCACGGGTGTCCAGGCTGCGGGCATGGCAGGAGAGGATGTCCCCTCTGCAGGAGAAAGGGCTGGATGGGCCCCTTCAGCCTTCACCCACGTTCTGGCTCTTAAACCAACTCCTCTCTGAAAGGGCTGGGAGATTTGGGAAATAAGGGACCACCGCTCTGCTTTTGGAGTCAGCTTTAATTCGGCAGCGGATCAAGATGAGCCCATTGCCATGACCCACACCCCTAAATCCACACATTCAGCCTGGCAGGGAAGAGTTTATTTCTTTCCAGCCTATGAAATCCTTGCAGAGAAAGCCTGAAGCTTTTGGGAAAAAATAACCCCACAATAAGAGAAACCCCTTAATTCAACTGCAGGTTTTCAATGAACGACCACGGGGATGTTGATAACTTGAAGGCAAAGCGTATGTTCGGCTGCTGAGCTGAGACAGATGATAGTGCATTTTTTTGAAAGGCTTTTCGTTTACTTTTATGTAGCCAAGAGTGCAAACAGCAAAGCTCACGTAAAAGAAAGAGTCTGGGAAACCGAGTCTGGCAAAGGAAATGGGATGGATCCCGCAATCAGATGTTTCTGGGGAGGTTGCAGGGTTGTTTCTCAGGTAACAGCACAGATCTCTACCTAAAACCTCATGAAATGGTCCAGCCAAGGGTTGCAGCAGAGATTTCTCCTCTCGACATCACACTTCTGTGTGAATCACATGAGGGCATCACTGCAACATCTCCACCCTCTCCAGGGGACTGGAAGCAGCAGGCACTGCCCGTGCTGGTGGCATCACTGCCCGGGCAGCAGTCGAGCTTATTGCCAACCAAAGCACTGGAAAAGCCAAGACTTGGGCTTCTCTTCCCCCCTCCATGGTAACTTTTAGCTTTTCATGCATCTTCCAGCTTATCCCTACCACCACAGAAGCCCCCAAGTTGCACAGAGCCCAGGAGCAAAAGGAAGCCAAGGCTGGTCCTGATGATCCCAGGCTTTGAGCCCGATGCTCTGGTCCCCCAGCCCAGGGGGTCAGATGTGGGGGTACAGCTAAGAGACCCCTTCATTTCTAACCAGTGGTATCAGCAAAACAAACAAAAGCACCATTTTCAGGATGACAGCAGGTTTTATTTCCTCCTAGTTTCTTCCTCACACATCCTCCCCCACTTGCATCGTTGTATTTCAGCCTTTTGAAACTCAGCAGCAGAAAAAAAATATAGATTAAAAGTATCTCCAAAACCAGATAAATGCACTTGTTAATTGTATTCCTCCTCTCTCCCAAGCACGAGCAAGATCCCTTCCAAAGCACCCAAGGCATTTTCCACACCCCCCCCTTCATTTACAGGGACAAGGATCAGGACGTTCATGCAGAGTTTGAACCACCAAAGTCCACACTGAAAGAAAAGCCCTCCAACTGTTTCAGGGCTCAGATGCCATTTAGAAAATATGTCTTTAAAAACAGGCACAACTTGCCAAAGATTGAGTTGTGTGGTAGGTTCTCAGATTGAATTTTAAGTCGTGCTCAGATTCGAGCGCACGGTGTGGGTTTCACGCTCTGGGGAGAGGAGCAGACCCAGCCCATGGAAAGCAAAGCAGAGGCTGCTGCCAGGCTCCTCAGCGTCTCAAGCCCGGCCTGAGCAGCACCAGCACGACAGCGGGGTTTTTGGATGCTTCCCCTCATGGCCGTCCAGCCTGACGCTGATTAATTAACGGAGCCAGCTGAAATCCCAGCCTTAGCTACTCAG
>NW_010165200.1:15354-38001 GCF_000695765.1 Mesitornis unicolor | reverse complement strand
TGTTGAAAATATAACATCTATTAGGTTGGGATTTTTACTGAAAAAGAACAGATATTTTAAAGCTTGGACTCAAACCTGGATGTTGTGTTCAAACCCAGGCAGATGTATTCCAGTTGGGCAGGAGGAGGTACTCAAAGTTTGATTCTTTGCCCACAGTTTCTAAATGGCAAAAAAGCCAAATCAACATGAGTTGTTCCAGCCTAATATTCAAATCCACCCTTAATTGAGCCTGAAACTGCTGCAGTTCCTTATTTCCCACAGAAGAAAAGCTGCGTGTTTAAATTTTACAGTGGGAGACAGTGTGGAAAAACTTTCCTTGACAGTGATGGGCAGGAATCAGCCTCTGACCCCAGCAGCTTGGGGATACCCAGAGCATTCTGAAGACTGTGTTGAAATTAGGGATCCAGCAGTAAAACTGGATAAAAATCATTAGTTTTACAAAACAGTTTGGAACTTGAAAATGATGCTGGGTCCCCTCCTCCCTGCCAGGCAGATCGAGAGCAAATGTCCCGGGTGTGACTTTGCCACTGTCGCATTTCTTGCTCTCCCGCCAGCCCAGTTCAGCCGATTTCCTCATGACAAAGAAATCTCTCTCACACCCTTTAACTTAACATTTTTGGTCAAGTTTTCAGAGCTTGTCCTTAATAATTTGGACTTTTCTTTTCCTACCAGTTTCTGGCTCTGATCCAGCCCGTCATATCTGGGAAGAGCCTTTACTGAGCAAGTCTCCACTTCTTTTTCTTGCATGCGTGTTGAGATTTTCAGTCTCCAGGACTATTACTTTCAAAGCCACTCAGAATATAAGAGTTAATTGGGAGGTACAGTGCAGAGTGTCCTCCAAGCTCACACAAATGACCATCGCTTCTCTGAACTCTTGGTCAGCTCGTGCTGATGCTGCCTTCCTGCCCATGCGATGGGCTTTGATCACGTCTGCAATCCCGACAGCTTTTATCTCCTCGCTGTCGCAGAGATTCTCCCACGCGCTGGTGCAAAATGAGCATAAAGGGAGAGGGCGACTCTACTGACCCTAATTAAGAATTTATAATTAACACAAAATCTCCAGAATTAATTTTTTCTGCAGTGTTCAACTGGCTCCGCTGCGCCAGTAATGCATGAAGCATCTCTGAGGCTCAGGATTTACTGATGCTGTCCTAAAGGAGGGGATAAGGAGGACGTGAACAGAAGGGATTATGGCTTCTTGGAAGAAGACATACAACAATTAATCCCCAAATTATAGATCAGGGCCTGACTCTGCCTGGACCTTTGCTTGTGTCTGGACCAGCTCTCCACAGCTGTGCTGCAAAGATGTGGAGAAGGCATATCCTGTATTTCCTTGCCTTGCTCCACCTGTAGGTATCTCAGAAGAGCATGGTGGCTCATTGCTCATTAGAATTCGTTTAATTAGAGTCAGAAGAAGTGGACAATAAGTTAGGGTCACGTTTCTATTTTATTCTAAAATTTCATTGAAATCTTTACATCTCAGCACAGATAAGCAGGTTCTGCTGGGCTTTACTCTGTTGTTGTGAGCATGAAAAATCACTTGTAATAGACCTTCACCTTTTCCCCCAGAAATACAGGCTGAGCATGTGTAAACAGAGCAAAAGCCACGTGTCTGCATTCAGGGTGACATACCAATAAATGCAGTTCGTATTCAGAGCAGTGTGGAGTTAACTATAGGGGCTGGATCAAGATATGTCCAATTTTATTCTAACTGCTAATTGGAGTCTGAGAGCTCTTTGATTAAAGTAACAAGGAAAAAACAGCATGCACCATGCCATCCAATTTCCAGAAAGCACTGGGCATGAGGACTGGACTCCCAGTTTAATTTACGTTGTGAGAATCCCTCTCTGCATAATGCCCCTGTTTCCAGATATTATTAACAGAGCTGGAGTGTCCTTCCATGTACTCTGGTGGAAAGCAACTATAAATCAAAAGTGCTTCTGGGATGACTGCAAAACCTCCATGAAACTTTACTCACAGTCTAAAAATGTGCTGGGGGAATGCTTGTGGTTGCAACACGTAGGTGCCGTAAAGCAAACACAAATTGGGGAATCTCCTCTCCCCATCGGTGCAATTTCCAGCACCACATTGCCACATGTTTCGTCCCTAAGAGTTTGGAGGACACTGGGAGTGTATCACCAGGAAAAGGCAACGGTTCCTCTCTATCTCTGCTTCCACTACTGCTTTTCTTAGCAGCAAAAGAATCACTGGAGAGGAAATTGCCTTGTGGATAACTGATATAAGTGTTTGCTCAAGGGGGGATGGTGGGCCTGGGCAGGGCAGAGAAATTCCTCAATGCCAAATCAAATACAGGAAAAATAATGTAGATTCTGCAAAGAAAACCATCCACAGGAGAGAGGCGTGAAACAGCCAAGTGCTGGCTGGGCGGTGGGGATGGGTGGTGGTGCAAGGTCCTAGTGTGGAGCACATTGTGGTGTCCTGGCACTCTGGCATTCCAGTGCAGGCCTTGGGACCACACATGGTCCAGTGCTGCATTTGGGAATGTAGGCATGGCCAATTTACCTGGTCAGCTTCAGCCTCATTGCTGAAGCCATCCTGCCCCATCTCCAGCTTGTTGATGATGTGGAACAAGTAGTGAGGGAAAAAGAAAGGAACAAGGGGGGGGGGCAGGAAAAGCAAAACAAAACTCTATTTTCTGTGACCCTCCTCTGGCTTCTGCTTACAAAAAATCCTGGCATCCATAATGGTCTTTGATTGAATGACATTTTAATTTGGGATAGATTAAACCAGCATGTTTTCCATCAACGAGCTCAGCACAGAAAGGGAGGAGGAGGCTCACAAGAACCTCTTCAGCTTCAGAGCCACAACGTGTGCCCCAGATGCCATCACGACAGCTTTGATAGGCAGGCCGGTTGATTTAAAAGAGGGCAGAGGGGTTCGGCTAATTGAAACCATTGTGTTATGATAACCAAATGTCCTATATCTTTTGCATCTCCCATAGATGGCAATGCATACTGAAAAAAAGAAAAAGAAATAATAATGCTATGTCCGTTTTTTGGGAAGACATCAAAGGATCTCCTGGAAAGAGGAGCCCAGTTGTCCCTTGAATGCATCTGGGCTGCAGACAGACCCTGGAAAAGCCTATTTAGTTTGCTCACGGGGCAGAGGAATGCTGTCTGGATGCTTTGAGAAGTGCATTGGCTGGTTGAGGGAGGAAAAGATTCTGTGTAAAGGGAGTCGGGGAACCTCAACACGGCTTTTGTGGCCATGTCGTGCTCTCCTGTTGTGATGGGGTCCTCCAACTGTGCTGTGGATTTCAGCAAGAGATTCAGCTGGTGCTGTGGTATCCATCACACTGAGACATACCCGGCAACTGGGTGCTGGGAGATGCAGTGTAGCAAACGCAATAAATAAATAAATTTAGTGCTATTAGGACACCAAAGCTCCCTGAAATTCCTGGGGTACTCCGCAGTGAACAGTGTTCTCCAGACTAATCGCTGTCTCTGGAGAATTAAGCCCCAGGAGCCAATGTACTCCTTGAAAGCATCTTGGCAGAAATGTATTTATTTCTCCACCCAGTCCGTGGCCTCTGAGGCAGCTCTGCCCTCGCTTGTTTTCAGCTCAATTTGGACTGGAGTCAGCGGATGCAGCAAATTTCTCTGCAGCAAAGGAGGTGCTGTCCAGATGAATCAGAATCATCCCAGCTCTGTAAAAAATAATTAATTAAAAAAGGTATGTCCCTCTTGGGATGGCCCGACACGTCCCTCTGCAGAACATCTGCTCCTGCACACCCAGCTGCTGCTCCTCACCTTTCCCGCTCCCCTGCTCCTGCCTGACCCCAGCAGCTCCGCACATCCAGGAACTGCTTATGCAAGGGCTTTTGGCTCTTCACCAGGGAGATATCGCCTTTATTTGTAGATTAGCGCTGTTTCTGCAGGAAGGGAAACAGCAGTGCCTGAGAATCAGTAACTGCAAACCAAGCTCAGACACCCTGAGTCCTCTTCCCCTGCTGCAACCATAGGACCAGCCCTTTTCCTCATCACAGGATAAATCCCGTCGCAGGATAAATTAAAAATAGCCTGCAAATAATTAGCGTAAATTAGAAACAGAGTATAGAGGGGAAAGGAGAGATTGTTCCTCCGGTGCAGTTTGGCCCTGTTCTGGATGTCTCTGTCCCTTGCTCATGAAGATATTTGTGAGGAAAAAGGGGTGAGTTTTGCTGATTTTGGGAGGCATCTGATTGCACCAGATGGTAAATATATATTTTTTCCTTCTCCTGGGAGCATGCCGTGTGAATCACCTGACAGGGCTTTATTGCTTTCTTTTGCATCCCCTGGCAAATTTCTGAGTGCAAAAACTCTGTTTTGTTTGCATTTATAATGAGGCATTTGGAAACATCTGCCAACAGCTCAGCTCACCAACCAGACAGAAAGCCCACTTTCATTTACTGGTATTTGAAACAGCAATTAAAATTACAGACCATCTTCTCCTCGTACTTCCAGAAGCAGAAATATGGGGTATGGCCTCTAGAAATCCAGAATAACTGAAAGCAGAGCTTGCTCCTATGCTTGGTCAAGCATTATTCTGCACACAGAACATAACAACAGCAGAAAAAAACTTTATTAAATGCATAACGCCGAGTGGATAGTTTTGCTAAACATTTATGAGATATTGGAAAATTCAACTCCAGCCCGCGTGTTTCATCAGCTGCAGCTAAAAGCTTCAGTACAGATGGACAGAGCCCAGATGGCAACCTCGTCTGTGGAATTTGTCTCTGCTCTGGCCCATATGCTGCTCAGAAGTAAAAAGGATGCAGAGCTCGCTTTGAAGCCTGCTCTGTGGTGCTCTTGAGGACGGCCGGGTGCCACATGGAGACTCAGACCTCCTCGTCTGACCTGAGTGCTGGATTTTGGTGACATGGCAGGGACGTGCTGCTGGCAGGCCCATCCATGTGCATTTGGGGACACACGCCCTAGCAGGGAGTAAGGGGCATCCCATGGAGCCATGGATCTTCACGTTGACACTTTGTGGTGCCATTTCTGGGAGAATGGATGAGACAGGTGTGGGTGTCACCAGGACAGGGCTTGATTTTAGGATGGAATTAGCAGAGTGAGAAAGGTTTGGCAGTTTGGGCACTTTCCTAAGTGCAGGAAGATTTTCTTTCTGGAGGATGTGAAAGCTGAGCAAGCATCTCCAGCAACAGTCTATAGGTCTGCAGCTGAATTTTGTCTCTTCCCTAAAATGCTGCTGCTCTGCATGTAGAAATTAGCCTTCTTTATGCCTTCCACATTCCCATGACATATTGTATTGAAAGTGCCAGACTCTGGATGAGTAACATTCCCCAACTGTGCATCGGTTTTATCAACACCTGGTTAGTCAACCAGTAGGATCAGTGTGAGAAAAGGCTGAACGGGGCTCCTAGACATGTGCCTAATGGCTAAGACTTTGTTTTCATCCTCAAGTTTGCTGTGTCTGGTGCATGGTGACAAACTGGGAACAAGGCTGCTTTGGTTCAGCACTGAGAGGCACTTTTAATGAGCTGTTCACTGAGTTCAGTGAGAGAAAGGATCTGGGGATAAAAAGATGCAAGTGGATGCTTGCAGAAAAGGCCACCGTTCCCCAGTCCCCAACCCCTTCCTCAAGCAAGGACCAGACAAGACCTTCAGAGAGTCCTGTGCAAAGCTTGTGTTTCAGAGACATAAGTTTCTAAGGCTGCAGATGTTAGAGAAAGCTCTTTGCCAATTCTCTTTGATTTAACCACTGCTCTGGGAGCTTTTCTCTTATTTATTACCTTCAAAAGCAGGAACATGATATCAGCCTTCATGGAGATGCAGTTTACTGAGCCCCCTTGCAGTGAGGACAGAGCTGGATCCTTCCCCTCCCACTTTCACCCTCCTGCTCCCTCCATCCAACATTTTGGCATGGCTCTAATGGAGAAATAGAGAGACATTTTTATTGCACATGCAGCTCTGTGTATCTTTTCCTTAGCATTTGTTTTTCCTAGATATACACACGCTTATCCACAGCCATTTCTACAGTCAGAGATGTTAATTTGGCATCCGAAGTGGAAAGTTTTAGACATCTGATCAAAATCAGTACAAGCTTCTGGGAGTTGCTTGCCAGCTGAAGGAAAAAGAAAGCACCAATATTAAAAAGAAGGCTTTTCTTAATAAACGTAAGTACTGCAAATATAAACACTTAAAAACGCCATTAAGTGTATTTAGAAAGTACTGGTGAATCCATAAAGTGTGGAGATGAAAGAGTCAAGCAGAGCAAATAAAATATAAACTTTGTGTTTTTTTCTGTGAGTGCTCTGAGAGATCCAGGCTTTATAAAGCTGCCTCTCAATCTGCATGTCTGATTTTCTACATGCAACTTACTGATTGCTTTGAGCCCAGCCCAAAGTCCCTTAAAGTCATCGTGATGAACTGGAGTGGTGCTTCCTCCCCAAGCACTCATTGCCTCCAGCAGGGTTCAAGCACCCAGTGTTGCTCTATGAAATGCCACCAACACTGGCAGTCAGCGTCCAACGAGGACGCGCAATCCCTGGATTCAGGTGACTCGCTCTCCTTGGTGACCCTGTGAGCTCTTTCTTTTTTTCTTCTCTTTTTTTCCCCTCCTAATTCACTGAGGAATTCCTAATTCATCTCTAGAGCTGCAAATGCAAAGCTCAGAGGAAGGCTCACTGGTAGAAGAACATGGTCTTTGCAGAGCAGATTTGAGTGCCTTACCCATGGGCAGGAGGGCTTTCCAGATTGCATCAGATGAACGTGCAGAAAGCCCAGAACTATCCAAATCCCCAGCAAATGCTCCAGGAACAACCAGATCCTGGTGCTCTCCTGCATCGCCTGCTGCAATCATGGAGCAAAGCCTGCCTGTCCCTGGCTCCCACCCACACGCACCCCCCAGCGCCCGAGCCCTCCCTCCAGGGTGTGTGTCAAAAAGTCACCTTCATTTTCCTGACATGCTCTTCCTGCTCCCAGGGCTGAATTAACACCAAACAAGGCCCAGATTGCTTTGTAATTAAGGGCCTTTCTTCCACATCAGTCTGTTCCTGGAGATCCTCCTCTATCGCAAGGGACCTTCTCCTCCAACCCCAATGCCCCAAACTCCTCTTTACATCTCCTTGTCCTGGTCCCATGGGATCCAGCTTCATGCTGTCCCCTCCACTGCCAACAAGGGACATGAGTGCAGCAAGCTGAGGGGTTTCTTCCACCGCTTCCCCTCTTCTTTGAACTGAGGATGGAGCATATGGTTTTCATGAATGAGAAAGCAATTTGAAGCCCCATAAATAAAAATAGCAACAACAACCAAATCTAACAGAAAACCTCTGGAAAAAAATGCCTGGGAATGGTCAGTGATACTTGTTTTCTCTTTTTCCTTGCAAGTTTTCTTTTTTTCCAGTATTTCCGTCTTCCATGTTCTCCAGCTACCAAAGCTTGAGAAATCTCAAGAAAGAGTTGTCACATGGTGGCCCAAACAGGTGTGAAAAACCTCTCCAGAAAGCTCATTTGTGAGAGTGTGCTTCTATATCCCTGCGCTTTTGCAATTTGTGGTAGGACTGGGGCTTGTCTCCTCCGCTCTAGCTCCAGCAGATGTGTTCCTGGCTCCCATGGAGGCACCACTGGACAGCCCATGCCAGAAACTTGACCTTCTCATGAACTTCAGGGCTATTTTCTAGTCTGCGCCCAGCTCCTTGCAGGCAGGACTGTCTGGCCAGTGGATTCTGGCCCTTTTGCATGGAAAATGGGATGTGCCGGCCTGCATGGCCGGGTGCCTTGTCAGCTGTGTCCTAACACCACTTCACAACCTCCTCCTGCTCCTCCCTTCTTTTGTTCAATGAGTTGCCTTTGCTCATATTTGTTTCGCACATTGGTCTGCAGTGAGGGGACTGGTGAGACTGTCTGTGGTGGCCTTGGGCCATCTGGCCGACCCCCAGCTTTCCCAATGCTGCAACCAGCATGCTTCTCGACACAACAGCTCTTAATGTACGGCTCTTTTCCTTCTTCTTCCTCTTCCCAGAAATGCTTGACATTTTAGTGACATCTTTCCCCGTTTCCCCAATTTCCAGTGCATGGTACATGGTGAACCTTACCCTCCCCTCGCAGCAGCCAGTGCTTGCTGAGCTGGCGAAGGTCCAGTTTGCACTGGAGCTAAACCCAATAAAAAAAAAGCAATGCTCTTGACTCCAATCAATGTTACCTACCCCAGCCTGAGGCAGTTTGTGCTCATATTAATAATGACGCAACAAGTTCCAGTGCTAAGGATCTTCATTAAGGTCACCGCTTCGGTCTATAACTGAATTTCACAGCAACCTCTGCTTCCTTCCCTGGGTCACCAGCACTTGCAGGGGGTCCCAAACCTTATCTGGCAACACCCCTCCATGCAGTCTCTTCCTCTCTCCATACCTGTAAGATCAAGGACAACCCCAGTACTCCCAGACTGCTTCCCTTTCTCTTCTGCACTTACTGCTTCAAAGGGAGATCTCTGGTTAAGTGCTACTTCCAGTTACCCTATTAATGAGCCTTTTAATTAGTATCCTTTTTCTGCTAAGTAATTGCTACAGCCTGAGATGCACTTGGGAGATGCAAATGAGCTGGCAGCAGAGTGTTGGGAAGTAGCGGAGGTGCTGGATGCTGCTGTTAATATCTTCTGACAGGACCCGTCAGGAGGAGCAGCGATGGCCCTGGACAGGTACGTACCTGCCAGGACAGCACCATTCCCCTTCACTCCCATGCACTGGGTGAGCTGCCCCCCTGCCTGCAGTGCTGGCAGCTCACAGGCAGCTGCCTGGTCCCTGCCATGCCACTGGTGCCAAATTTTGCTGACCTGGAAAGATGTTGCACATGAATGGGGTGTTTTGAGTTGCAGAAGAGGATGCATTTTACCTGCATGAACCATTGCCAGATTAAGCCACAGAAATGAGAAATAGCTGCAGAGGGGATGCTTTTCTCAGTAGGATTAGGTTGAAGATTTGTACTCATGTGGCTCTTTCAGACTTCACTTTGTCTTTCCCTTACCTCAGGATAACATAAATATGGGTATTACAGATGTCACTGGTCTTCACTGCACACTTGTAGGGGGAAATATAGGGAACCTGCACCCTGGCAGACCCCAGCCTGCTACAACATCCTGCTAAAATGTGCCAGGAAAAGCAGAAAGAAGGGTCTGAAACCCCACTGGGAGCCAGGGTTGGAAGCGCTGCTGCAGGTAAAGATCTATTTGGGAAATGTCCAGCTTAGATAAATTCTGCTGATGCACAATAAATGGGGACCTTTGTGACAGTGCTGTTCAAAGCTCCCAGCTTTAAGGGTTCATTTCCCCCCGCACCATGACCAATGTTTCCTTTGTCAGCGCATCAGGTTCCCCATAAATCCCCATCTCACCCCTCTCTGGCATTCACTCTGCTGTCAGCTCCACTGCTGCTGCTGCCTCTTATCCTCTGCATCCCTGAGCAGAGCTCACAAGTGATGCTTTGTGCCGGAGCTAGAAAAAATTAGAAGACGTGTGCTCTAATACATGAAAGAAAAAAAAAGATCTCATCTCACCCCTTGTGTTTTTCCTGGAAATGTTGCTGCCCTTAGTGCATCAAATAATTAGAATCACTTTTCCCCTTTGTTTGCCTTGGCCCTTGCCACTCACTTTGAACAGGCCAACATAAACCTACATGCACCACAGGAATTTTGGGCACAGCCTATTCTGCAGCACTGGGGTCTGTGTGGGTATGACTCCAAAAGACCATTCGAATGCAAGGTCTGAGTGTGATGCTGGGGTTCAGATGGGTGGATGATATCTCCCTCAATTCCTGATGGGACATTGAACAAGTCACTTTGTAACTGGGGGCATGGAGGAAGGTCCCTTCTCCTCCAGGCGCCATGGAGGTGTCGTGGTAGAACAGGTCCCTTGCAAGAGCTGGAAAACCGCCTGTCCTGGGCAGGGTGGGTGTTGCCCCACTGTTCCCAGTGCAGAGGAGTTCAGCATCCCATTGCCACCTGGTTTACCATCCATACTGATGTGGACGGACAGATGGACAGCAGAGCCAGCGTTAAACCCAGGAAGGAGCAGGCGCAGCACCTGCACATTCATCTCTGCCTGCTCCCAACACTGCTCTGATGGGAGATTAAATACCTGCCAATGGACAGTTAAATAAATATATCGAGGATTAGCTGTGCTGTAGGTATAGACCCCTTTCAGATCTGCAAAATTTCAACAAGTATGTTTTCAATAATTGGCTAATATTTAAAAGAAATGAGTAAAACCTATGCTGCTAAATCTAGTTCTTTTCTTATTATGAGACATTTATTACATGCTCAAAAGCATATGTCTTTAATATCTGATGCAAAAGAAAGTAATATATAAGGGATCTCTTCTTGAACTTGAATAAATGTAGTCATAATCAAGATCATTAGTCATCATCAAATGTGCACTAATGAAGTAAAGAGACCCTATCATTAGTAACTTTACAACTGGACATGCTTAAGAAATAGAGACAAATGAGATCATTTCTCTCTTAACAATTTGAGATTTCACAAGATAGAAGAAGGATCGAACGTGTTGCGATGTCTCTGCATCTCTGAGGAGTTTTATAGACAAAGCAAACTGATAGACGGCTTAGGGAGTTGTGCAGATTTGGAAGCCGGTCTTGTTCCTGGTTCCTGGTGATTGTATATTCTTGAAAATCTAAAATTGGGAAACTACCTTGCTGCTGCTGTCATCACAGAGGTACACTGATGTGTTTTTGCAGAACTGTGTTCACTTGCTGATTTATTTGCACAGAGATACCAACACTGCCTTTTTTCCAGCGGGGAAATAATCATCCAAATTCTTGGTGAGAAGAGCCACGTGGTTTTCAAAAGATTTTTGCCTGAGAATGCAATCAGCTGAGGTCAGTCCTGCTCTCAGAGACCTGAGCAATGCTCTTAAATATCACACAGGGAGTTATTTTCATATAAGAGGGAAGAAACAGGCTCCAGTTGTGTACACCTTCCTAATGATCTTCATGGTGCTTTGTCTACCTTAGCTCTTCCTCCCCACTGCACCACCCTGAAGCATACACAGAAAATAAAAGTTGAAAATAGGCCATCCTTGTCTTACAGTGAGTATAATTAAGCCTTGGAACAGATTCCCTGTGGATATAATGCTTCCCAAATTGCTTGGAGAATTTAAATGAAGACTGAGGTGGAGATGCTGGTTTGCTGAGAGCAGCTGCATGCTATGGGCAAGTGCCCCCGGGACCCACCGAGGGGTTTGGGGTCTCTGGACTGGCTCTCACCGGGGTTTTGGCAGCACCAGACTCCACTGCCCTCAGTTCAGCTTCCAATGTGGGACTGGGACTATACTGGAGGCTATACTGGTTTATTCCCAGGCTGCTCTGTGGGTCTTTCTCACTGCAGCTAGGTCCTCTATGCTGTGCCTGCTCATTTTGGGCTGCAGCTCTCCTTGCAGCAGAGCGGGGCCGATGGCACCACCTTTTTCTCTTCAACAGAGCAGCACCAAATCAACAGCAGAAATGGGCCAACTGCAGAAATGAGTTTAGAAAACACCTGTGCCCCCCCCAAATCAGGTGTAAACCTCCGTGCTGAGAAAATCTATTGAGATGAAGGAGAAAAGCAGCCCCCAGGGAAGCTGCGACAGGCTCCTCTCCAGCAGCCCCCATTGGTGCAGGGGCTGCCCCGGCTTTCAAATCTGCATGGCTATTTAAGCCTTTGATGTAAATATTTGCATCTCAAATCTCCACCTTGTAACAGAGGGAGAAAACACCCAACGATCACCCCTGCTTCCGATTCCAAGGACATCAGCCCTCAATTTCTGAGCCGAACACGCTGCCCGTAGATGCCCCACACGTTTCAATATTGCTGTCACCAGCCGAGACACTGTCCACATCAATTTTGCTTTCTTATGTTGTTTCTAAGCTGGTGCTTGAGATTTTTGGCTGACAGACAAAGATTTTTCCCTTCCAAGATTTCAGTGTTGGACGACTGTTACCCTAATCCCCAATAGTTTTAAGATTATCTCTCGCCAACTATTAATCAAAATCAGAAACTAGCAGTGCTTGCTTGTGCTGTGGCACTTCAGCACATAAAAAAAAAATCTTCCTTTTCCTCTGAAGAAACACAGTTGTTAGTTTTTTGGAATTGCCTCTGTTCTTTTAGCACCAGCTCCTCAGACACAGCAGAGCCACATTTCTCATTCAATACTCAATATCATACCGGGATGCCACATAGGCCAAGGGATGCTTTAAAAACACTGGTAAAACAATCAAACACTGATTCAGGAAAGGTTTAAAATAAGCTAGAAACCAACAAAGAAACTCTTTTATTTTCTCCTTCCACAGTATGCTCCTTTGAGTGCAGAAGAATGAATTGCCTTATAAAAACCTGGCATATTGATAGGCAATTAGCTCGTGTGGTGACATGGGTTATAGAGCAGAAGATGGATTTTTACAGCGCCTTCCATATGCCAGGTCTGCAAAAGCCTTCGTGGAGAAGTGAATCAGATGCCACTGACTTTTCAGTGTCGGTATTGGAATGGCCCCTTCTGCTTCGATAGCGAGTTGTGTGAAGTGGGGTGTTTGCCTATTGCAAAAGAGGGGTCCCACAGCACCTGAGGCACAGGGCACAGGAACTTTCTTACAGAGGACCCTGGTCCTCCTCTGACCTGGGAGCAAATTCCAAGCTTATCCACACACAGCTGGGGTAGGGACTTCTGCTGTTTTGCATCTCCTGTTCTATTGTTAAATCAATTCTTAACGTCAGCATGTTCCCGTGGCCAGCAGAGTAGCACCCAGGGACTTGGCACTTGGGTCATTGCCTTAAATAATTGGTTTGAGCGATGAAATGCTAAGAGGTGTTCTCTGAACACCGCATCTTTGAGAGATGTTTAAAGTGCAATCAAAATTGCTAAGGAAACAAGGACCCTTCCTCCCCTGCCAGCATCTCACTGGGACCCCTTGGAGCACAGTGGAAATGGCCGATGACCCCACTTCACACTCCCATCGATCCCAAATCTTCATCAGGAATTCCTGCTCTGAGAGAACCTGGAAGAGGTCCAGCTGGATCCACACTTTTCAGATCCACTGCAGACCCTGCAACAGGGGTTTTTTTTCTAATCACACAGACTTCTGATGGGCCTTACATCACCTCAAGCTGCCACTCTATTTTACCATCTCTGCGGGCTAAAAAGAAATCACGCTTCCCGCAGCAACACGAAACAGGGAAACTGGTGCTGCTTTGTCATATCTAATTTCAGGCAGCTCTTTTCCTTAAGCTGGTCATGAACAAGTGAGGATAATGTAACACATAACTCGTTTCGAAAATGATTCTCCCATGCTGAGTCCTGATCTACCGCTGTCTGAGGCACTTTGCTCAATAGATTACAGCGTGGTGCCAGCTCCAGCTGGCAGACAACACAGGAGTTGCAGCCACAAAACTGGATGTGATTTGCATTTGTCCCGCTTACTCCAAGAGCTGTCACAGGGGATGGATGCTGTTCTCTGCCTGGCACTTGATATCTGCTGAGGAATCCCATGTTATCACTGCTGTCATCTTCCAAGCTGCGTGTTATGCAGAGAAGGAAAGCTGCCAGCTTGCTCTGCAAGCCAGTAGGTATTCTTAGAGACAAAAACCTGAGCCTGGTCCCAAAGCCGTTGTTTAAGCTTTACTTGGGTTTTATTTCCTTGCGAATTGGACGCTCCTCTTTCTTTGTCAGCTCGCAAGACTGCAGCCTGCATAAGGCCAGCTGCATCTTCTGTTTCAAACCAAGGAGCTGATCCAGAGCCAAAGGACCAGCTCCTGTTGTCACCGGGGTTTTCTAGACCAATGTTTCCAGAGGAGAGGACCCTGTCCAGGCAGTGTTCGCCCTCTGCTCACTCATGGCCATGGGGCTCATGGCAGGGGTGCTCAGAGCCCCGGGCATCCCCTCTACCAGCCCCAGCTCAGCCTTGCTTTGGAGGCTATGGGTGCTGGACCTGCTGCTGGGCAAGTTTTACCAAGGTTTGTCAAGAAACTCTGCTGAAAATGGAAAGTTCACATAAAATTGTCATATAATAACCATGAGGGGTTCAATTTATGAATGCACTGGAAGAGTTCTGCCTCCTCTATTTACCAGTCAGCAATTGTCCTCGCTTAAGCTACTTCTTATTTAGCTGCTTCCAAGTTGAAATGAATAGGAATGACATTTGCTTGCTGAAGAATAAGATGGAAATCTCCAGCTCTGGCTGCATCCTTCACTTCTGAGCAGTGCCACGACCTAAGCATGGGCTTCAGAGGGGGCAGACTTTTATAGGGAGCATAGTTATCCTTTGCTAGCACCAAAGACACAAAAATCCTGCTTACAAACCCAGGTTTCCTAAAGCTGAGGGGTAATTTCGAGTAGAAAAGAAGTGTGTAAAACTCTTCTGTCATTGTGCTTCATTGTGCAGATTTGGGTATTTAAACGGTGATTTTTTGCAAGGCAGTACACATGCAGGTCACTTCAGGTCCGTGTTAGCTCAACTATTAGACCGGCCGCTTGCAGGTTTTTGTCTACAACCCAGAACGGCATCTATTTTATAACACAGGAGCTTTCAAGAAAGATGAGTATGTCATATTTTTCTCTACAGTGCTTTATTCACCAGAATCTGCCACTATTTGGGGAGTGGAGAAGCAGCAGCTTTACAAGGGAGTAGTTGGAGAAAGAAAAACATTATTATCAAAAGTCTGGTTTGAGCCAATAGTACCACAAGGTCACCTTCACATGCTGAAGCCAGTCTAAGACACAAGATTATTATATTAAAGTTGAAATAAATTAAAAAAGAGATGGTTTTGTGGTAAATGCAAAGCAGAGCTCAGCAGAGAGCCGTGGAAGCTGTAGATTTAACTGCAGTGGAGGGGGCTGCGTGTGGTGCTGGGCGGGTTTGGAAGATCAGCTGCTTGATAGTTGATGCCAAGCAATGATGCAGGACTGGGAAAGTGAATGTGTGGGTCAGCAGCTGGGGACCTCTGGGGCCAGGAGCCCACTATAGGCCCCCTGTGATCCATCAGCCCCTCTTAAACTTCTCTTGAATGATCCCATGCTGCAGAGCGCACCACCTTGTATAAGTATGTATACATATCGATGTATATTTGGCCAGGGTGTATAAACCCTGCAATGATCATTGGACATAACTGTGTGTGATCTTTGCTGATAGCTCACTGGAATAAAATAAATTAATCAAAATAAGATGTTCCTCCATCTGCCCCTACTGCTGTCCCCCCTCAAAGAGTGCCAGTTTTTCCCAACGTTTAGTCCTGGGGGGATATGTGCGTAGCCCCCTGCTCCCTTCAGCCAGTAGCCACAGCAGTGGGGTTTGAGATGTTGGGGCACAAACTGGGATGCTCCATCATAGGCAATGCCCAGGTTCCCAGCTGCACTGTTCTGCCAGGCCAAACAAGCTGAGTGGCTTTAAGAAGGGAAGTTCTCAATCTGCAGGGAATTTGTTTGTTCGTCTCCTTGATCAAGGGAAATTGGAGGGTTCCTTGTGGTCCCACAGCGCTGCATATGGATGGCCAGAGAAAGCTGCTGGACCAAAATTAGGTATGAGTGAGACAAACGAGTTAAGGACTGGTAGAAATGGACCATTCGCTCATTTGCAGCCAAACAGCCCAGGCACGGAGCAATTAAACAGTTCGACAAAGGTCACACAAAGAGCATGTGGCAGAGCTGGGAATGATGTCCAGCTCTGAGCCTTTAACCATAGGGCTGCTCTCTTGTGTGTGCCACTACAGCACAGACCGTAATTGCTCCTGAGCTTTGTTCTGTTTCCAAATAAAAGTATAAAAGCTGATGAGCGACCTTCATGGTCCAGTCCTGGAGAGGACACAGATGCAGCCTTCACACTGGTCTCCCTCTTCCAGGATGGCTTCTCCAGGCTCTCCATGCTGGAGTGTTGAGCTCCAGCTTGAAGGAGCCAGGCGTCTGCTGGATGAGAGATGCTGGGGGGGATTTGGAGGCATAGGAGGGTGACCATTGCAGCCCTTGCTGTGGCTGCATCGGAACAGGAGGTGCAGCCCGAGGTGCCAGGGAGGCTCTGAACCCTTCTCCGAGGACATGGCTCCACCTTCATCTCTCACCTACGTCAGAATTACCTCATCTTCATAACTCCAGGAATTTCCAGCTGGCGCGGCCAAGCCTTTAGCTGCTAAATGAAAGTTTCTACCTCTCCCTGGAGAGTTATTTTCCCTCCATTCTTTTTATTAATAAATTAATAATAAAGTATTGTGCTGGAAAGGCACAGTGGATTCGGCTCCAAGCATGGCAGAGCAAAGCGAGTATAAACATCGGCCTGTTTATAAGCACATCTGTCTGTCTACAGTGTTTAGGTACCAGAAATCACATCCTCCACTGCACACTTGCCAGAGCAACTGGAAGGTGTGGTGGGTGTTTTTACAGGAAAGAAGCCTCCTTCTTTTTGCCCACACCATGGCACGGCATATCCAAACCCTGCTCTGTGGTGAGGTCCCTCTCCTCAGTGCTCCTTTCATCTCTTAAAGCTGGGATTTCTTCAGTCCAGACCCATAAAATACTGGGTGTACCCAGGTCAGTGAGGCTTTTGGGTTCCTCACCCCTCATCACTTCTTCTCTATGGGAGGGGACATGAAGAGTTGTTACAGTTTGGGTTTCTTTAGTGGCAAATTATCAAATTCTAACACTGTTCCTGCAAAATAGCTTCAGATTTTGACTTAAACAATTGCATTTACTGACAGATCAACATATATTCTCTCTTATAACAATTATAGCCCTGGAGGGAGCAGAAGGCAGCTGAAATGCAATTGTGGTAGCAGGAAATTTCATATGCAGCCACTGACCAGGATAAGGGCTTTGATCAGGCACTGGTGGTAGCACCTGATGAGTAAATGTGGGCTGGAGATTTAAGAGAATGACTGAATAAATGAAGCCTGGCCCATGCTTCTGGAGCCAGCCCAGAAGAGGGATTCAGCAGCTGGTTCCCATGTCTGTTTTGGTGCTGCACGAGGGTCCTGTGCCTCACATGGAGGGACGGGAACCTCCTACCCCACACAAACCAAGTGCTGACATGCTTAGGTACAGGATTGTACATCAGGTTGGAGTTAAACACAGTGACATACAATAAACAGGGATAGCCCATGAACACTGCAGATTCATGCAGATGTTATCCTCCTTCAGGTGGGCAAATGTCCATTAGGGCAGGACTTCAATAAATTGTCCCACTCTAACCATGTCTCTGGTTTCTGGTCTGATCTGAGCTCTGATACCAAGAGACATCGTGCAGTTGCAAGTACAAACGGAAAAGTGCCTAGTCTGCAATCTGTAGGTTCATTACAGTGTATACAGCACTTTGTCCATTAACCTGGGACCTGGTTTTGTAATCACCGCACAAATCTCCAACTGAATGTTGATTTATGACAGTGCCTTTCCCCTGGCCTTTTGGTGCTTTACAAGAACTACAAGCTGACAGCACAAAGGGAGTATTTTTGGCATTGCAACATGCAGCCATCTTTGGCGTTTTAATATGTACAGCGAAATGGCTGAATGCTGACACATGGGAAGGGAAATGTGAAGGAACAGACACTCCTCGAACCTGCGATGCTGTGACATGGTAGCAGCCATGGAGTTGTTATGCCATGACATATCACTGTATGGTTAATTATACACATGATGATAGAGATGAAAAGTTGCCATCAGTTGGCTGGAAATAAAACACAATTCTGCGTTCATTTACAGCGCAATGGGAACTCATGTCTGCGGAAGATGCATCCAGGAAATCAGCCAGGAAAGCAGTGGCCAACACCTTTTGCAGCACAGCAGTGCCTCGCTGGGACCAGTCCTGTCTATGCAAGACATCCCCAGCACAGCATCTGTTTATCCACTCCAGGGGCAAGGACAAATCCCAGGGCAAATCCCACAGCACATTATCCTGTCCTGCTGTCAGAGGTCAGGGTCAAAGCCTGGGGAAAAGGGGTGTAGGACAGGAGGGAATGATTTACAGGAAACACCTTAGAATAGCCAAGCTTGGAGGGGGCAGGGTGGGGGGTGAAGCAGTAGGAGGCTGAAGTTTCACATTATTAACAGCTGAGCTGCCAGCTGAGCCCCATTTTTCATTCATTCATTTATTGGGAGCTCACAGGTTGTTCCCTCTGCTCTGCCTGTTTGGGGTGGTGCTGGGGGACAGGCACAGCAGGGACCCACTTCTGGGTCCTGCTGCTGGACAACATTGGTCTTTTTCCATGCCTGCCAACCCTGGGATGCACCTTCAAGATGCCAAGCCCCAAGTAGTGTTGGAGGTTGGACATGGTCTCTTCTGGGGGAGTCCAGGTGGGTGCTGGGACCAGCCCCTGGTGCAGGGGATGCAGGCAGTGCTGCCTGGGGGTGGGCTCCCTGACTGGGGACGAAGGCAAAAGGAGTGTTTTATTTTTTCTAGCAATTCCATAGATTTCTGGTGCATTGATCTAAAAAAAGCCTGTGTGTGCTTTTGATGTGGGCCAGGTGGAATACTGTGGGTAATGGCAGGATAAAATTCCTGAGTGGCCCTGTAGAAACAGCTGGTTGAATATTATAGCCTAAATCAGACCAAGTCTGCTACTGGGTGATCTAGAAATTACAAACATACCCCTGCATATAGCTAGAGAGAGAGGGATGTTAATGGGGGGCAAATGTTATTTATGTTATGGAAAAAATACAGCAATTCTACCACACTTAGGTGGAAGCAATGTATTTGTACTGTAGCCGCACACCAGCAACAAACTGGTGCTTTATTTTGCACAAAATATGAAATATAAAGCTAAAAGATAGCCTCTTGTCCTGTGATTGTATAACCCAAAGGGCTGAGGATGCTCCCCAGGCCACACTGGCTTTTGGAGAGGTTCATTTCTGCTGACCTTGCTCAGAGAGCAGACTGCTTTTAGCTGGAAAAATTTAACTTCTGCTGAAATGGGATTTAATTGGAAGACAAGAACTGTTCCTGTGAATGAATAGTAGCTTTACAAATATAGTAATGAACTTTCCAATGGCTGGGTTTTGGTTTCTTTTTTTTTTTTTTTGCTTTGCTTAATGCAGATAGAAAAAAAGACAAAATATCTTGGTTTGTGATATTTATTGCTCGCAGCTTAGTTTGAGTCACTTGAACCTGAATTTCAAAGCCACATTAAAGTCAAGGGGTGTGAATCCACTTAAATTGAAACCAAATGACAGCTGGCTGGGATCCCTGGGAAGAGAAACCACGGAGATATGCATGCTTCCCACCGAAGCTAATGGGAAAATGAGTGTATCTTCATCAATAGGAAAGCTCCCATTAACTGCTGGTAGCAAAATCAGATTTCTAGTCAGCATGTACATACAGTGCCTGTGCTTGTAACTTGTGCGTGAGTGAGGACCTCAAATAACGAAAACTCACTTTTAGTCTCAGCCTGGAACTTGGTGTAGGTTGCGTGGGTCCAGCTGAAACCTGGAGGAGCAGTGGGTGATACTCGTGAAGGGAGGAGAGAGTTTTCAGGCTAAACAATTAAAAATAAACAATTAAAAGATAATTTGTGACATAACCACAGAGTAGCATTCCAAGGCCTGGAGGCACCATGCCTTCTTCCTCATTAATTAAAGATAATCCAGAATTACTGTCTCTAATTATTTGCAGAGAAGGGTTTAGCAGCTCTAAAGTGATGCAGTGACTGAAGCTGAGAAACTCCTTAAGTCCCAGGAAGATGTGAACTGGCATCCTCTTGTAGTGTCACTAAAAGCAAATATCTTTATGAGCAACTTAGACATGTAGCTCCTACTAACGAGGAGGAGGGTTGGGGTGCCCACAACACTGTGGGGGGTGTTCTGTAGCTCTGCTTGTGTTGAGATGTACTTAAGGGATTGGTTTGCTTTCTTCTTAAGTACCTCTTGTGTTCCAAATCAATAGTGAATTAGTTCCAGCTCTTAGCAATAATTGCCGGCTTCTCCTTGAAGATGAGCTGAGTTTTGCAGACCGCAAAGCTGCTTATTGCGGGTTTCTATCAGCAAGCTCATTAGATGTCTTCAGGTACTCTCATTCATGTGCAGGAGAGAAGCACTCGCTAGTTCATGCTGCTGGTAAATGCACATTGAGGTTCAATGATATGATATTCACACTGTGGGCACACAGATGCAGAAATGCTTGGTTGAACCTGCTGCTCCTTTTTGTCCTTGACATAAGAAGAGTTTCTCCTCTTTACTAGGATCAAAGCAGGAGCTCATCTCTTTTTGGTGGTCCTCACCCAGCACTCCCTTTGCAGACTGCAAGTCAAAGCAGGCTTTGAGGAGGGATGGGGGAAAAAGATGGGATTGTGGGTTTCTGGACTCTGGGAAGTCTACCTGATCCCTGAGACAGCCCAGGGAGGTGGTGGGGTGTCTGTTAGAGAACTGGGGAGCTGGGGATGGTGAGGTCAGCCAAAGGATGTCAGTAGAAATAGGAGTGAAAGGAAAGGGCTGGACCTGGTGGCCTGGTAAAGCCAGGACAGCAAACCTGCCCTGCTGGGGTCTGTCCTCTTCATCCAACTCACTGAAGGTGGAGATCTGGCACTTACTTGGCTTTTTTGCGTACAGAACCAAGGTGGCCCATGGGAGCTTCATGACTTTTGAGCTCATACTTTCCTTTTGAACACCTTCACAGTCAATCTTCATTAACTGTTACCAATCTTGAATAGCTTCTTACTCAGAATTCATGCTGAAGTAATTCTTCAAGATTTTCAAGAGTTACAGGAGGTTTCTGTAAGTTGTTTGGCATCTCAGTTGAATTATTTAAGAAAGAGGTGGGAGAGAGACACAAAAGATGGCTTAGAGAAACTCAACTTTCATTTCAATGCAGCAAGCTGTCTCCTAAATGCATGTTTGCTGCACAGGTGACCAGACTGATGCATTAATTTCAGAGTGAAAATATGCAGATGCTTATGCTGCGTGTTATTCACTGTGCTGCTGAATTCAACGGAGCAGAGAGAGGGTTTAAAGTTCTCCTAATTTCCTGCCTAGGACAAGCCATGTGCCATTACCTTGCTGTGAAGCAGGAGGCACATGTACCTCTTAAGCTTAAAAAAAATTATATATATATATGAGCAGAGTTTTGAAAAACCATTTATAGTTCCCATCACAACTTGTATAAGTGTCAAGTCAAGAGACAACGGTGTCTGAAGCTGGGAGCGAAAAGAAAACTGCTGGGGCAGCTCCTCAGCCTGCGCTGGTGGTTACCAGCCCCATGTGTTTGACATCTCTGGAGCTGCTGGGAACACGGACCTGGACCTGTATTTTCCAGCATCAGCTCTTTCCACCATGTGTGGGGGGCTCTGGGGTGTGTGTCCTCTCTCTCCAGCAAGAGAAACAAGTGAAAGCAACACCAACAGCCACTCTTCAGACCCTGCCAGCTAAATGGAAGAACGAATCAATCTGTCTTGCTCTACTTGTTTAATGTTCCTCTTCTGCAGAGAAGTGAGACAGTTACTTACAGTTTCCAATATGTTGGGACAGTCTTTTGGCCTCAAAATGCTCCAGAATAATGAAAAAGTCTATTTACAGTAGCAAAGGCTCAGTCTGTTACCTCCTGGGATTAATTTACTACACTGGGATTTCTGAGAAGACTGTTTTCTGTCTCAAAAATAAGAGTGTCTTGGCAACCTCTTACTAATGCCAGGTATTAAGATTTTGTAAAGGTACCATGTGATTTATTTCTTGAAGATTCGTAAGACCCTTTTTAGAGAGGAAAAGGGAAAAAACCTCTGTTCCTCTGTGATGGAGAGCTGTTCTTGGACCAGAGATGCATCTGAAGGAGCTGCATCCCTGTGAGAGCCCTGTAACCAGGGTGATTGCAGAAAGGTCAGGCTGTGGCAGAGCTGCCCAAATCCTCCTTGCATGAGGACCACCAGTAGTATCAGTCTAATGATGATGGTCTCGATCCAGTTGCATGCACTAGGCCAAGCAAACACAGCCCCTGCCCTGGGCCAGGAGCCAGTGTAGCCACAGCAATCCCTTGGCTTTGCTTGGTTTGATGGCTGGCCAAAACCTCTCTGGGTGCTGGGTTTGGCCCAGCAGCTCCTGGGCCACTCTCCTTGGTTCAAATCACCATTTTAATTTACAGCTTTGGAAGTTGCTTCATTTCCTGATCTCCCCTCAGAGCTAGGAAGGTGATGTTTTGCAGGGCTGGTTGCTCCTGCAAAATCTTCTGCTCTATGAGGCCCTGCACATTGAGGTGAGTGCAGACTTGGATGCTGCAGGAGTCCGTGAGGTGCATTTGTGCTGTGGGGAGTGTTGGAAACCTCCCAGGAGGTGATGGAGCCATTCTGTGTCAGGGTGGTTGGACACTGAGCAGCACCAGATGCATCAGGGATAGGTTTTGTACAATGTTGTCTGGTGTTTTGGTGGATAATTGAAGAGGACAGCACTGCGAGCAGCAGACACATCCTATTATCTGGGACTGGCTAAATCTGTCCCTTTTGGAAACTCCTCTGTTTATTACAGTTATTGTTTTGCTTTGTTGTTATTTTGCTTTGAAGGAGTACTCAGGGAGGTTCTGGCACCTAGTATATGTAGCTCTCAGCGCAGCACTGAACTGTGATCTTTGCTGCCCTGATCTGTGGGATGTGTTTATTTCTTCTGCAAATTGGTGTCTGGAGCAGTGGGATAAGGGAGGGCTGCCATGGCCTCAGAAAGCTGTGGTACAGCCCAAACATGGCAACTTTTCCTATT
>NW_010165200.1:0-15323 GCF_000695765.1 Mesitornis unicolor | reverse complement strand
TTCCTGCTGCAGAATATTGTAGTTTTCTTGTCAGTGTGAAAAATGAGCAAACCCAACTGACCACTAAGATGAAAGGAGTACAAAAAAAATGTGAGTTTTGTTCTCGTTCTGCATTTGTCCTGTCCTGGATGCAGACTCTGGCCTTTCCCATCCTCATTCCCTGGCTTCTTCCCTCACCACTTGCTGGTGCCTTCACACACGTGCAATATTGCTGGTGGATTTACATTCTTTGAGTCCAAATTGGGCTTGAAGCTCCTGCTTGCAGCTTTGATTCACAAAACTCCAGGCTCGCGTTGCTGGAGGCAGTTGAGAAAACAAAAGCACAGAAGAAATGAGAAAGCCAGCTGTGTGGTGTAGTGGAAGTGCTGGGAGTTTGCTGTTCCAGGTCACAACTGGGATTTCACTTCTGTACCGTGATGCCAGTTGTGGTACATCAGTCCATGGGCTGCCCAAAGGGGTTACAGGTTTCTTCATTGCAGCATATAGATCCTAAAGGAAGACAGCTGAGTTTCCATTACTGAGAAACCTGCTGGATCCCACAGGGTCCCTGAGCTTAATTATTCCTAAGGCTGACCAGCTCATAAATTTCACATTTCATTAAATTGGTTGCTCTTGTTTAAAAACATCCCAGCTGTTCTCTGTGTCCATCTCAAGCCTAACAAGGGGAAAAAGTAAGGTTTGTCCAGCACTCAAGGACTGTAGCTTTTTCCATACGGTATCTTCTCATGTGTTGAAGGGCTGGTAGACTCATTATGATGTCTTCTAGCTGCAAGATGTTTGGCAAGAAGAAATGCCTTTTTCTCTTCTTCTGTCAAAAGAAAGCCATGGTATGTATGAGAAATGCAAATAGCTTGGCTAATTTTGGCAGCCAGCAGCTAAGATTATGGTCTGTATCCCACAGAGTGGGACTGAGCCTTGGCCCTGGTTCTTCACACCATGCATATCGTCAGCTGTAACTGCACTGTTGTCAAACCTCCGGACAGAATAAGTGATGAATATGGTAAAGCCAGAAGTAATTCAGCTCTTAGGAGGCTGATACAGCGTGCTGCTCTTGCAAGAGATTTATTTTTCAGTCAGCCTTACTAAATATCCTGAAAATTTTCATGTTTAACTCTTCCTTGAATGTGAAAAAGAAACATCTATGCACTCCATGCATGCGCGCTCATGCACACTGCCTGTTCATGAGAACCAATGTATCTTGAATTTCTAAATTTGCATGCAGGATCTGAGCAGGCTCAGGAGAAAACCATTTGTGATGGCACTTTCCTGTCCTTTCCACCTTTCCCTGATGTGTAGCAGTAGTCTTGTCTCTCACCTCTGAGCACCGTGATTTTCCATGCTGGTTCCAGTTTATGCAGGTAAATACATTGAGCTGGAAAGAGAAGATTGCAGCATAATGAGGCAAAACCATGACACAGTGAGAAAAAATCTTTCATTTATTCCAAGGTTTATGGCGGTAATACTTTGCATGGTTGCTTTGTACCACTGGCACAGATGCGTTTATGAACTTCCCTGAAGTACGTGTTGGAAACAGTTCCCTCAAAGGCTCACAAAAGCTGTTGCAGTGGCAGCTGGGCCTGGGAAAAGAGGCAACATTTGGACAAAAGTTCTTTCTCCGTGGAGGAAACAAATGGTGGGTGCCCTGCAGGGATGTGGTGTCTAGAAAGGACCACTTGACAGCCTCAGAGTGGTGTTTTGGCAGGGATGCTCAGTTATCAAAAGCCATAGAAAGTTGGAGTTTTGCAGCCTCTCCTTTAATCTCCCACAGCTCATAGATTATCTCCTCTTCTGCTTTAAAAGAGATTGGAGTGATGGCTACAGAGCGCAGCTCTTGTCATCCCCAGGGCTATCAATGCCAACACAGTATTCGAGGAAACAAGAGAGCCCCCATTTAATGATGTTAAACTCCATATCACAGCATAGCCTGCAAGGGGATGAATAACCGTGTACTTAACGAATAACTGTTAACTGCCACTCAGCTTAAGCACAATGAGGAAAAAAAGCAGTTTATATTGTATGACCTTTACCATGCAGGAGAAATGGTAGCGATGCTTGGTCCTGGGACAGCGTGCTGATAGCTGGAACCTTGCAAGGGAAGGGGAGAGGCTCTTGCTGGGACCAGGGGATTGCAATGACCGCCGTGGCTCTAGCACTCCAGTTTGCATACCCTGCTTCTAACTGGGCCACCTGCAAGGTGATAAATCAGAAAAGGAGAGGCTCTTTTGGATTGCTGCATGGACATGGGGTGCTTCCACCTCCCAGCAGCAATGTTTGCAGATGCTGGGGTTCATCAGTTGGTGAGCTGCCCTCTGTAGCAGTTTCTCATAATGCAAATATTCACATCACACTCCACTTTTTCAGAGCTGCTGGGATAAATTCTGCAAAACTGCCCCGGGATTTTTGTACAAACGTCCCAGCTTCACCCTGAAGTCACTCTTGATTCTTATGATGCTGCTGCTGTTGTGGAAAATGCTGATTCTGCTCTGTTGTATGCATAATTCTCGGCAAACTCAGTTTAGTGCACTAATTGCCATCTTTGTTTTGCTTTGGGAGGATCTGCATATGAATTAACTTCAGTTACATTGGATTGACATTTTTAGCAACAAAGGCCAATACCAATCCTGCTATTAAATGATAACTTGTGCTGTCACATGCTGAACATCTCTAGTGAACAGAGATGCTCTGTCTCTAAAGGCCAAACTGCACATTGCAAGATATGATTACTTCTGTGCTCCTGTGTTCATGGGACTTCAGTAAATGAAAAGCCAGAGCAGGATGATAAGGAAGACATGGATCCAGCTTATCGGGCTGCATGTATCAGATGCTGCAGCCCTCACAGAGGAGATGTTGCAGCTGGCAGTAAATAACAGTAAATAAAAGATTTTTGTCATGCCCTGTGGGGATGATGTGGGAGAATGAACCACAGGAAGCAAGTGCAGCAAAATGAGTCTCTGCTGAAGCCTGGGGCTTGCTTTTGGGCTTTCAGAAGGTCCCCTTGGGAGGTTGGCATCTCCTGTGAGTGTAGGAGACAGTTTGGGCAAGGAGAATGCAGAGCAGCAACTGGTCTCCTCTGGCTTTATTTATGCTGTGGGGATTTGTGTGGGGGATAATGACTTTACAGTGGGCTCCAGACTGATATTTTGATTAAAGTGTTTCCAACCTGTCTGAGGAATTTGCTCGGTCCATGCTTAAACTGCAGGCTTGAGGAATACAGGCATTCAGAGGTACTTAGTTATTCATTTGGGGATGCAAAAAGGCAGGCGCTGAAGAGGTCAGCATAGTGCTTTATTGGGAAATTATTGAACCAGCACATCTGCGATGTTCCTAGCACTAGGACACAGTTCAGCTTCTAGTCAGTATGTCAAAAACTTGAATTATATATGATATGACTGCACAGCTTTCAGTACTACACTGCACATGCACTCCTGTACTCCAGAATTAACACTGAACTAAACCTCTTCATATCTGAAAAAAGCCACTTCTGATTTTTTTCCTTCATCCTGCCTTGGAGTAGATCAAGTGAAAAGTCACAGGTGAAAGATTTACAGGGTATTTTTCAGAGCTGTCTGAGAATGATTTTGATATGTTTGCTTCCTTTGCAGTTGGCAAGCTCTGCTTCTCTGGGACTAAACTTGTGGAAACTTATCATTTATCTTCCACAGGAGGCCAGGTTTAAATCTGTGCTCCAAATCAGATAGACATTGCAAAATATCTGACATTCAGTGTTTTTCCTCAAAAGAAAAAGAAAGGAAAAAAAAAAAAGTAGCTTTGCAGTCAATGCAGAGGCTGCTGTTGAACTTCAGTGACCAAAAAAGTCAGTAGAGGGGCTGGGAAATAACTTAAATGTCTTCCCCATGCCAGTGACTCAGGCAAAAAGCTCTTTCCCTTGGCTCTTCTGGCCAATTCGAGCGGGAGCTGTGCATGTCCTGCTGCTGGAAGTCCTCAGCCTGGTCCCTGCTGATGTCTCCTGGTATCTGTTAAAGGCCAGACTGCTTCCTGCTGCGTGAAGACAAATGAGCAGAGGACGTGGGAGAGGAGGGGTCGGTGGATGTGCCCGCCTCTCCTGCAAAGGCATTTTATTAGGAGCATACAGCTCGCTTTGGCAGGACAGGTGCTGCTCCCGAAGGCTGCTCTGTGTTTCCTTTCCTCTTCTGCAAACCTGATTTCCTTTGCTTGCACATCTGCTTTCCACATTTGCTGCTCCAGCAAGGGTGTGACAGAGATGCTGGGTGAGCTCCCACCTCCCCACCACCATCCATGGACCCCCCCTGAGGTCCTCCAATGCTGATGGTGAGGAATGGGGGCTGTGTGCCTGCTGCTAACAGTCCAAAATGTGTGGGGAAGGATGGCGAGGGCAGCAAGGAAGGCAATTCTGGCTTTCCTTGAGTATTTGTCCTTATTCAGATCCCAGGTCCCAGCACCTGGGCCTTCTTGCATGAGAAAACCCCACTGAAGTCAGAAGTTCATAGGGCAACAGGATTTCTTTGGCTGTAAGTAAATCTACTGACACATTTGGGTGTAACCAAAGGTCAGGCACAGGGTCTCTAAGAGGAGACTTGATTTTTTAAAAAAGTTTCTTTTTGAGAGTTTTAGTGTTGAACTCTTTGCTCTGTAATCATATTTTTTCATTGGAAGCCGAAGTGTCAGATTGTAGATGGTCCTGGAGAGCTCAGGGGAAAAGCGGCAGCTTGCAAATTCACTATGGAGCTATTTGTGAACCTTGCAATTTCCAGTGGCACATAAAAAAGAAAAAAATAATCTTAGAAAAACAGAAAATGGTTGCTTAGCCAAACAGCAAACATCCTGCAAGTCCCTTGTTGCTTATCAGAGGCAAGCAGAACTGTTGTGATGAAAAGTGAGGTTATTTGGAAGCTGGAGTGCGCTTGCAATTGAATGCAACTAAGAAAATGGTTTGTTTTCATCTTTTTTCTTCTGGAGTTGAGCACCTCTTTTTGAAAAAGCCTGTTTACATGTAGCACTAAGGCATTTGGAGTAAAAGCTATTTTACTTCAGTGATGCAGCATGGGCATAATGAATGCAAGGATGGGCTTAGCCCTAAGGGTTTCACTTCATTATTTAGTGTTGGGCCCATTGACAGGGAAAAAGAAATGTGGTGCTTGAGACCCAGCATCTCGAGGATCCCAACTTGCAGTGCTGCCTTGTCAAAAGTACTGACAGTTGGTATGACCTGCAATAGCTGTGTGGCCATTTATTCCAGGAAACTGGATTTTTGCAAGGCTGCCCCAAAATCAATGGGACATGGAAGGGTCTTAAGGACAGGCTAGCATTCATACATGTGGCCTTTTGAACATTGTAGAGTCTAAACTAGGATTTGTTTCCTCCCAGTATCCTTAAATGCTAAAGGAAATAACCTTCTGCTGAGTTTCAGTTCCCTTTTGAGGGAAAATGCAATCTCAGAGGTGTAAGAAATGCAAAAAAACCCAAAAGGAATGAGCACTTTCATGACATAATGTCAGCGATGTGACTTGCCAGTCCAAACTTGGCTGGCACAGTGATGCTGTAAGCTGGATCCACTGGGTAAGCAAATGCTGTCACCTTCTTCCCAAATCCCGAACAACCTCCTCAATGTGTAGGCAGCAGCCACTGATCCTCATGGAACAGACATGGCCCCTTCCAACATGACAAACAACACAAGACCCTTTGATTCCTCCTAATTGCATTTCAGTGTTTGTGGCCCAATTGTATGGTTTCTGCAGCAGTTCAGCAATTTTGGTTGCTGGCTTCCTCTCCTTGCTGACCTACAAATACCAGTTTTCAGGACAAGATTTATGAGCAGCATGAAATTACCATCTTGTAAAAGCACAAATCACGGCTATAAATAGGGGTCTGGAATATGCCGAGAAAAACCCCAAGGGAAGAGCAGCTCTTGCTTTGTCTGTGCACGATGGCCCTACAGACCCAGGTTGAGGAGGAGTCGGGAGCTTTGACTCTTGTAAGCAGGCAGAGCGCCAGCCAACCTTCCCCTAATCCATATCCTCACAGGGATGGGAATAACATCTGGCTGGACTGACAGTAGTCAGGCTTGAGAGTAACTGAGAGCTCTGAAAACAGAACCTTCTCAAGCCTTGTATTCATTTATCTTCCTTTCCAGAACATTAGCAGGCAGAGTTTGTTTTCAGTGAGTTATTTAGCAGAAAGAGGGATTAGACCTTGGGCTAGCATTGATTAACCCCTGCATGTTGAGTTGTTTAACAGAGTAATGGATTAGTCGTGTTTGCTGGTGACCTTTGCCAATGGAATCCTTCATCTGAAGGCTGTTCTGTCTTTTTAAATACACACATCCTTAAAGGTGGATTCTATGCTAAAATGCCCCTCAAGTGAATAGCTCGTTTAGCAGAGTACAGGGCTGGGGCAAATAGTTCCAAGAATTTCTGATTTTTGAAATTGCATGACTTAAATCATGGGAGCCCTGTTCATGCTGATGGCTGCTTGGCAGTGCCCATAGAACTGGTCAGTGTTTGAGGTCCTGCAAGAGCTGGAAATAGATTGTTTTCTGAATGGAAAAGGATTGCATTTTCTGTGGGTCTTGGAGAAGATTATGAAATGAGAGTCCAGTTAGCAGTAAGACTTAATGTCACCCTGGAAATTTAACTGCAGTCATGTTTGGTGATTTAGTAGATGATTCTCATTTAAAAGAAGGCATGGCGGCAGAGATGCCTGCAAGCATAAATGTGTGAGGCCTCATTGCCTTCGATGGAGCTATGTCATTTTAAATCAGCTGAGCATCTGATCTGGATAATATACATATATTTCTGCTGCTGAAGCAAGGGAAAGAAAAGATGCTCACTAAGGCCAAACATGACACCAAGAAAAACACCTCTAGCTGCAAGAAGGCACTGATGGCAATGTAAGGGCTGCCAGAAGGGTATAAAGGGCCCTTACATAAATCAGCCTTGGACCCAGCAGAATATGTCTGAGTTGAGGGTGTCTCCTCAGATCTTCCATTCTCTCAGCAGTGCCATGAGGAAGCTGTTATACTTGACTTTTCGAGCAAAATACCTTCCCGCTGCAGCCAGGAGTCTTTCTGAGCTCTTTTTGCTGTAGTACAAGTCAGGTCAAGAAGTTTGTTTGTTTTGCTAAAAAAGATACTCCAGTTCAAACAAGACTTAATTCACTGAAACCCCATGGCCTCTGTGAAACATGAGCCCCTCTGGCCTCATGATTTATGGATACAAAGCCATGGGGAAGTCCTGCCAGAGGAAAACAAGCTCTGTGATGGGTAAATAAAAGGTGCTGGGGCAGGCAAGGGTTAAAGACACCCATAAATGTGGAAGCCAGCAGCTGGGAGGTGTAATGAGCTGTCAAGTGCTCTGCAGTCCCAGAGGGGCTTTGCTGCTGTGGAGGGGGAGCAGTTGAGGACAGCTTGAGGCTGGTGCCCTTTCTTTAGCAGAGGGTTTGGGATGAGTCTGCTGTAGCCCTATGCTTTTGATTTGCAGGAATTTGAAGAGACTTGAAAAGAGAAGGAAACCCCAGCAGCATTGTGAGGCTGTGTTTTGTGGTGTTCAGAGGTGCAAGCGATGGAGCCAGGTGAGCAGCCACCAGGGCTGGGTCCCCTCCTGAGATGCGCTTCCAAATCCCTGTTGTTGTGATCGCAAGCAGTAATAAAAACCCCACATCACATCTGGTCTTAATCAGGACCATATCACTCTCTACACCAGCTTAATCTCCCCTAAATGTTAATTATTCACATATCTATTTCTTAATATTTAGGAGATGCCTATATGCATTAGGTGTCTGGGGCTTGCTCTGTATAAGTTTGCAGATCTCTTAACAGGCACAGTGCTGCTTCTCACCTTTGGGGAGGGATCTGCAGGCCAAAAAGTGCAAGCCAGTGGCATATATACACATGGATAGATACTTTTTGGAAGATATAAGCTATGGTTTAGCTGCAATTCAAAGACAGGAAGCACATGAGACCATGGTCTGCTACCTGTTCCCTGACACAGTTGCTTTAATGCCTCAGGAGAGAACAATTAGGGCTGATATTATGCAGGTTTTTCTGGATCAGATCCTCCAAGGGAAGTGAAATGCTGGTGGAGTATTTTGCACTGCTGATCTTGAAAATATAACGTGTGGCCAAAACTCCTTGGATTTTCTCAAAGATGTCTGAGAAGTATTTAAAAAATAAAAAAAATAATCACAAAACCCCAAAACATGTAAACAAGAGACTTTAGGATGCTGCTCTGGTCCGGAACTGAACTGGGAATGAAACCAGGTCTGTCTTAAAAAAATCATTAAGCAAGAAACTCTCTTAAGATGTAATCAGTGGATTTGCAGCTTCAGATAGCTGTAAAAGCTGGTCACAATTTCAGAAGACACCAGATGGTACAGAAAGACACCAGCACTAGAAGGTATTGCTCCTCAAGCAGTAGTTGAGCATCTATTGTAGAAATACGGTGGGTTTGGGTCCTGAATCCTGAAACCCAGCTGAAATAAGAGGTTGGAGCATGAACCAGAGCTGGCAGGTGGTGAGGTGATGTAGGGTGGTCGATCAGTGCTTAATCTGGCTATGAGCACTATGTTTCTAATTAAAAATGTTAATAATCTGGCACCTTGATCTGACCAAGGTCTGCAGCTTTGGCTGTACTGTCTGGCTCACCCCAGAGCTCCTCAAACTGGAAAACTCATCAGTGGGAAGAGAAGGGAGTAAGTCACTGTGGGCACTTGTGGAAAGGTGCTGATGCGTCTGAGAAAAGGTGACTTACTGGAAACACTGAACAGAAGTAAAAATTAGTCATGTTAGAGACCACTTGGTAGCTGGATTGGATTCCTCGAGTGATTCATCCACAAAAATGACTGCTTTGCCTGACTTTTTATTTCCCCTCTCTATTTAGAAAGCTTTACTAAGACTGTTTGCCCATTGACTGAATTGCTTTTTGATGGCTGGGTGGTGTGCATAGCATCCTTATATTCTCATAATTTCTTAACCACTACTTCAACAAGGGGGTAAAAAGACAACAAAATGAAGGGGTTTGTCACTCCAGAAGCCCTCAGTGGAATGAACCTGTAATCTTGTGAAATCAAAGGGGAATCTATGGAATGTGCCATTTTTGGTAGAATTAATGCAACAGAATTATGACTGGAAATAGCTGCCTGGAAATTGTGTGACGTGGCTAATTGACAGAAATATTAGAGAAAGGAAAATGTGGATGAAAATTGCTTGATAAAATAAAATCTCTAGGCTTTAAGATGCTCCATTTGTGTTTTTGAGGAGGGCCTAGAGGATGAAAGGATCATTGGCTGATAGAACCAAAAAGGGATGCACTAATCAGTTACTAGACCTGGGCAGAACAATTCATAAATTATGCTAATTTGGGGTATGCTTGGACATACGCAGAACATTCAAGTTTTTTATTATTACTGCTCATATGGATGAAAAACCACCTGAGATTTTTTTGCCCAGCTAGTGTATGTGGAAAACCTAGCAAATGATGTTCCTTGTCCTGAAGAGCATACATGGTCAACAGGGAAAAGAGGCAGAAGGCCTGCTGAAATATCTTGTACGGGAGAAGGCTGTAACCCACTTGCTCAATGGTGAGAGCAGGAGCCACAGGGCCTGTCTAAGTGCTCTGACCACACTTTCTTGTGAAATTCACCCCAATTTTTTCAGAATTACTGAGCTGTAGAAAAAACCAGTGGAAAAGATCTCTCTGGTCATCCAGCCCACTCTCATGCCAAGGCAGGGTTGTTCCCTGTGTATAGGTCTGTCCAGACTGATTTGGTGTGACTCAGACAATGGGATTTTTCACCACTTCCTTTGGGAAGTCTAACAAGTCTTCCATAGCTGAGGAGGTCTTCATGTAACGACTTTTTTCCTGACATCTTAGTCTGCATTTTGTGTTATTTAATTTGCACTCAATAATCTCATGCATGCCCTAAACTCTGCCTGTTTGATGTTGTACCTTCACATACACACAGGTAGCACACACTTGGGTTGCATGGGCTGCTTCTGAGAGCACAGAGCTTCCAGCCATTCGTATTTTGGATTTAGGGCTTTTCTGGGTAGGATTCTAGCATATCTCTCATTAGGAACAAGCATTGCTCAAAAAAGCTAATTATAGCTAGTGCTATAGGGGAAAATAAATTTCTGGGTTTACCTTGGTGTGACACCAAATCTTGCTTATGCTTAGAATCCACTAAAGGGAGTCTTTACTAATATCAAATAACTGCACACGGGATATTTAGAAAAAATGACATCGTGATTGTTTGAAGAAGTGATGAGGGAAGGTTTCTGGGGATGAGCACAACCAACATCTGTCCTGGTTATTATTTCAGGATACAGAAGGTGATGGGGAGGAGAGCAACCTCAGTTCTTGAAACTGGGCTCTACCAGCAGAACAGCTCATCTGCATTCTTGGAATAACAAGAAGAAAAAACCGCTCTAATTGCTGGAAAAAATAAATGTATTGTGGTTCTGATGTATTAAGTAAACTTGTGATAACCATTAAATACAAAAAGTGGAGGTGCATGAGAAGTAAACTATCATCTGCTCATTTGACTCCTGCCCATCCCCATTCATCCCTGGGGAAAACATTAAAAGCTCTCCTTGTGGATAAGCTTGAAAACAAACACCGCAGTGGTTTACATGAAAATATTCCTAACAGGCACCCAAGCCCAACCCCTGAAGTTGCTGGGTAATTTGGACCTGTACATAAGCTTTGTGGCTTAGGCTCACCTTTAATCTTCAGACATGATTATGAAGGACAAACGAGCTAGAAAGTAAACTGTGTGGTCTATATTCAATGAAACCCTCATTGAGGTCAGTGAGAGTTTGTCTAAGTCACTTAGGAACATCTTTTTTTTTTGATGCTTGTGAAGATCACAGGGCAAGTCACAGGTCCTCGTTAACGTGCAGTGTTGTGGTTTAACATAACACTTTCTGTAGCACCAAGGATTATCTCCCTCAAGTCTAGACAGATTATAGAGGGTTTAGCCTGGGCCATTGACTGTAGATCACAGAGCATGAGGAAATAAAACACAGGGACGTGGAGAGGGAATGGCAGCTCCTCCTGGTCTTCCACTGGCACTGGGCATGGAGAAGAACCAGATGAAAGGAGAAGGTGAACTGAGTTCATCCTTCTGAATCGGCACTGTGGTGCAATTTGTCTTCCTGCATTTAATAGATCGGTATGGTTCAAACACACACAAGGCTTGGAGTCATTAACATGAGTCTGAAGGGAAGGCAACGACACTGGAAAAAGAGGAGGAGTGGAAAGTCGGTTCTCTTTGTAATGCTGTTTCCTCTATTAAACCTCTTTGACTATGAAACTTTTCAACATACAAAAAACAAGCCCCACCTTGTGTTGGCTGCTCTTTCCATTGATGCCACCTCATGGCAAAAACCAGATTTGAATTTCCACCTGAGCAGCTGGGATGTGGGAGAACTGGCTGCCCAGATCCCAGCACTGTAGCTGTTTTGTAAAGAAACTGGCCCACAAAGCCAAAACAGGTGCTTAACCGCAGGAGCGGTGTTATTTTTATTTCTGCGTTTTGTGTTTTGTCTTTCTGGGAGGAAAGACTTTAACTCTTTGTAGAGTTGAACATTTTTCACGTTTGGGAGGTAGCCATTGAATTCATTCAACATGTCAAAAGCCGAACTAGAAGATAACAGTATCTGCTCTATGTTTGGTATCACCTGATAGCTTGTAATGTTGCCATGTCAGTGATATGCTACCCATGACCATGTTCTACGAGTGCAGATTTGCGATGGCCCTTATTCAAAACTGGAAAGGTTTTAGGGTGGGAATAGATCTGAACAGTCCTGATAGCACAGTAAATGCTTTGCTTGGATTAAAGACCACACAGAGTACAGAGCTCTGAGGCTTGAGACAGTGTCCAGCTTCAGGGTACCAGATGTGGTGCTTCCTTTGTGGATAAATTGATAGCTTTATTTTTCAAATCTTTCAATGCAAAATGTTTCAGTAGCACTAAATTATCTTTTTTTTCTTAAGCTGAATTTGAGAGCAATCATTTCCACAGCAACAGGTATGAGATCAGTCAGGATTGTGGCTTCAGCATAAGACAATTCATAAAATTTGAGTTAGGGGTAGGGATGCAATTGAGATGCAAAGACATAAATCTTTGCAAAGAATAAATGCAAGTTATAAGACTGCAGAGGAAATCTGTCCTTTCAGATACATGTGCTTTTCTTAAATATTATTTGAAGTAATTTCTGAGACCAGTTGTCTTTCCTGATAATTTATGCAACAGTTCAGACAACTCGAAGAAATTCTCATTTTCAGATTGTTCATCATCATCTAGTGATAGGGTGTAACTGGTTATCAGTAACACCTAGGGCAATTCTTTCTGATCATCTCAATACCTACTTTCAAACTACAGAACTGTCTTTTTCCTTATGTATCTTAAGTTTCTTTTGAAAAGCTCACAGTTGTGTCCTTCATCCTATAGACACCAGCTAGGTGGGCTTGAGATGCGCTTAATAATTAAAATAATTCTATAAACTGCCCTTCCTTTAAGATACTTGGCCATCTGCTGCTGCTGCAGGGTATTCCTTTGGCTATTCAGATGTTGCCCTGACTGATTCTGGAGGGATTCGGAGTTGGGGTGAACCCCATGTAAACCTCCTTGGAGCTCGCACCACCAGATGATTAGTCCCGCTCCGACTTGGAAGTTGGCTTTTTAAACTTGGCATGTGGATGCTGGAATTTTCCAGTTTGCCATTACAAACTTATTTCTGCGTTTCTCTGTTGTTGTCAAGGAGAGGCAAACAGGTCTGTGCAAGCTTCTATATCACCTGGAGAGCAACTGGAGACTCAGACCTGCTGCTCAGTAAAGTTCCCTGTGCCAGGTTCTCAACTGGTATAAAGCAAAACTGCTCTGCACCCAGTGAGGGTCCAGGTTTGGGTGTTCTGGCTTACTCCTGGAGCTGCTGGAAAATGGGTGGTATGTGAGTGACTGTATTGCTCTGAGCTGCTTTTATTTCCTTGCCTGCAGTGCTTTTGATGCTTTAGGTATCACTCTTCCTATACCTGTGAGTCCCTGGAAGGGCAGGGACATCAGCACTTTGGTTATGGTGTTCAGGTGTCAGTGGGATTTTCACGTGCAGCTGGAGAAGACAAAGCAGGGTCTTACTCCGAAACAATGAGCGGTTTGTATGGTTGGCAATACCAGCATCTGGGAGGAGAAGAACCAGGATCCTGGCATTTGTGTAACTGGGGCTGAAATCAGCCACCACCTCTGTCAGCGGGGCTGGTGGTGCCTCTCGAGGGCTATTGGGCCTCTAAGCCGGTTAGGCATCCACAGAAACATTGTCGATTGAAGTGTTACTTGTTATCATAACAAGGGTTACTGGGAAGGTATGTATCTACAACCCACAGGGTCTGCTGGTGCTCTTAGTTATCCTAGTTCTGTGTCCGTACACTTGGGATGCTTCATTGCTCATACAAATGGAGGGAAGAGAAAGCATCTCCATGGTGCAGTGTTCATGAGGTATGAAATAGCTGCTCTGCTCCATACCAGAGGCATCTGTGAGTCTGTGGAAAGGGCTGCTGCTGTGGGTAGTGGGATATTTTGGAGCAGAAGGGAGGTGCAGAGATGATGGACACTGTTGTGGCTGAGCTGCACCCCGTGTCTGCTCTGCAGTGGTGTTTGCAGAGTTGTGCAGGTGTTGCTTGTGCTGACAGAACTTGCCTTCAGGCACCTTCTGCATACAGAGCATCACTTAATTTGTCTTGCCAGCTTCTGGTTAATCATGAAAGGGAAGAACTGGAAGGGGCTTTCATCTGAGAGATTTGCCTGGGAGTGCCACTGGCACTGTACTCACCCTACACGTGGCTGCAGCCAGCACATGCACACTGCGTGCCTCCTCCTGGCTTGGGTGCTTGCAGCCAATCTGCGTTTCACCTCTCCCTGGTGAAAGGCTCTTTCAGTAGAGAATCTCTTCTTCTGTGTGGCTCAGGCTCTAGCCTTTCCAGTTTCACAGGGTGGCTGGCAGGAGGGGGAAGGCTTCTCAATGGGTTCAGAGGTAAAAGTAAAAAAAGGTAAAATTTTCTACAACCCTTTTCCATCAAACCATTAGACAACCTCTTTAGCAGGCTACAGGTTGAGTGGACTGGCAGCACTCCTTTCTCCTTGATTTGGTGGGATTTGGGCTCCTGTGCTTATATGTTTTGATGTGTTAACCAGTTACTGGTCCAATGAACTTCCATTTCAACAGGTCAAACATTTATGCTGAGTGAATAGCTAAAGCTCAATGTAAGCCCCTGTTGTGCTGAGTTCTTCCATCACACAGCCCAAAGCAGGGACAGGATGAGTGACCTCTAACTCTTGCATTGCCCTCCTTGTAGATGTTAACCGGAATGGCCAGTGACTGCCCAGCTTCTTCCAGTGCTGAATGACCAAACCTATAGATGAGACTGGAGACCAGGGTGGGCAGAGTGTGGGAATTCAGGTGGTAGCAATGGTTATTGTCCCTAAGGATGATGATGACCTTAGGATGCTGCTGTGCAAGGACTGAGGAGGATGCTTTGGTGTGGCTCAAGGTATGAGTCCATAGGTAAAATGACATAGGACTCTTGCCTGCTCCATGAAAATCAGTACAACTCCAACTGCTAAAGTCATCGGAGCTGAGACTGTTCCCTGGATGTGTACTAACAATGATGTTCAGACCTTTGATGGCACTGACAAAGCAAGTATTGATACCAGCGAGTGTCTTCAAAGCATCTTACTTAAGGAAGAAGGCTGTATTTGGTGGTCCTTCCTTCTCTGGTCTTCAAATGGATCTGATGATGGTTTTGTTGAGAGATCTGCAGCATTGTGTGCCACCTCCTACAGTGTCAGGACTATCCTCTTCCTGAGGGAAGGCATTGCTGAAGGAAAGGACCTGGTGTGGGGAAGTCACATCGACTTTTATGGGTTTTTTTTCTCTGTACTGTTCTAATATTGCTGCTGTACAATGCCAGAAGTAAAATAATTTGAAGTTGATGTCTTTCTTGCTTGCCAGAGGAGGGTTTTACCACCCCAGCACCCAGCCAGCCTGGCAGGCGATGCAACCTTCCCTTCTCACTCCTTCCAGCTTGCACTTTTACCCTTTGCATGCACTTTTTTTTTGCCAAATCCTTGCATTTTTCCATGCTTCCACGAGCCCCGAGCCCTATTTCCCCTCAGGAGCCGGAAAGAGCAGGGGGCTGGGAGGGGAAGGAAGAGAAAACTCCACTGGGTGCTGATTCCAGTGGGGAAAGGGGAAGAAAAACTAATTTTGAGCCCGGGGCAGTCCGGTTGCCGCAGCCCCGCAGCGTTCAAACTTACCGCGGGGCCGGGCCCGGAGCGGAGAGGGGGGCGGG
>NW_010165199.1:241-17912 GCF_000695765.1 Mesitornis unicolor | reverse complement strand
GGGGTGGTGTGTGGAATTAAATAAGGAGAAAAATATATATTGAATAAAGAGCTTGTTGCAGAATATTTTTTAAATACTGAACTGTGAAACCTAAAGTAGGGCAATACCCTCCCTTTCAACAATACTTTGACTTCCTACAGTCAGCAGATGCAATATGCATAGGATTCAGAAAGATCCCATTAAAATTCATTAAATAGTGTTTCCAGCTATTTAGTAAATTTTGAAGAAAAGAAACCTCTTGCCTCTTCTGCTCCATACGATGGCCTCTTTGAATGTAATTAACCCTTCATTCATGGGTCTTTCTATCTAACTAATCTCCCACTCCGTGTCTTCCGATGCATTTTTAATACTGCAGCTAATGCCACCACCTAAAATCCTCCAGCAGTCACCATGCGATAGAGCTCTTTGCACAGGCAAGGTACTGTAAATCTCCATAAACAGTGCTTGGATGAACAGCAAATTCAGATAAGTGATGTGTTCTTTTTCATGCCTTCCAGTTACAAACGGGGGATGGTCTTCATCCTTCAAGGTAGATTTTTATCAGGGAATGATGTTGGTTTCATACCTGCCCAGGGGAACTGAGCTGCTGGGTCTGAGGAAGCTGGGAAAGAAGGGGTATAAGAGGGATAAGGGTGCATAAATAAATAGTGAAACAATAAAGAGAGACCTAGAATACAAATACATGAAAATAAATCTCCAAAATTAAAATGTAAAGCAATAATGGATCCAGGAAAATAAAGAAATGTTACACAAAGTACCAACTCTATCTGTACAAAGTGTAAAACTCCAGTCTCTTTATTATGTGGTTGACAGAGACTCAGGCCCCAATCTGGTCTCGTCCTGAGTGCAATAAACTGTGAATAATTTCAGATCGAAGCGCGTATTTACGGAGGTGCTAAGCAGAGAGGGGGATTATATCATGCAAAACAGAAGCAACCAAAAATATTCCTGTTCTCCCCTTCCTTTTTTCCCATCTGATAAATGAGCTGGTTTGTCAAAACAGGCAGTGGAACGGGAGGGGCCAGGAAAAAGGATATGGTACAAAAAAATAAAACTGAAGATGAGAACTGAAAATATTCTGTGTTTCTCTTTGCTCAGAGCAAATCCCATTCCTTGGCCAAATCTAATCAGAATCTGCCCATAAAAAAGAAAAACAGGAAGGAAATATTTTGAAATATAGGAAGGGTCTCAGCCCAATCTGAGCTGCAAGGTGCTCAAGGTACATGGTGTTTCTTTCATGATTTCAGCTTTCTGCCACAACTATGAAGGAGTGTTATTTCTGAGTCACAGAAATATACTTTTCACTTGGCTTCTGTAACACCCCTATGCTTAATTATTTCATCTGAACTACATATTTCCACAGATCCAGCAAAGTATTTAAGCACCTGCTCAACTTTAAGAACCTATTGCATTCTGGGAGGCTTTCCATGATATAAATTAAGCGCATACTTTGCTGGATGGACAGCTCTATACCATAACTACATTTCTTCTGGAAGAGATTCAGGCCCTTTCCCAAGGGGTTTGCTGCTGTTTAGTACATCAGTCTGAAATTTATCCATGGGTGTATGTGCCCTTTTTATTGAAAACTATGTCGTATCTGATTTCACTCTGTCACAGTGTTTGTGATGGGTCTTGTGCAGCTCGGAAAGGATGAACCCCTGCACTGCAGGACGGGACAAAAGCATTACAGTTTGTGTATCAGATGCGATCATAACCCTAAACCACTGCGAAGCCAACCTGAAATCTGCCCGCTTAGCAGAGAGGCACTGTCATTGCCCTGCTCTGTCAAATCAGGGTATTTTGAAGAGAAATTGGAGTGATTTTGTTTAAAATGCACAAGACAGCTGTATGGAGGGTGAGAATTTGAGGTACAGCACAAGGCTTACTTTATAAGGACGTATTATTGTCATTGTTCTTCCAGAGCTGGAAAGTGAGGAGGAAAAAATGTATAGGAGCTCAACTCCACAGAATCTGTGAACCTGAGTGGCAGACTAAGTGCTACACAGCAGGTTGTGGAAAAATATCAACCATCAAAAGCCAAAAATCTGGTCTCTGAGCTTCCTGTTCAAAGAGATACGATGTACTATCCTCCTACCCCAAAAAAGAGTAGTAAGTACTTACTAAAATTAAGAGGTTAAACACCGACATAGGGGGATATGTTAACTGCTCCACTCTGCTGGCACTAGGCATGTTGCCTGTAACACCATGGAAATGTGTGTACAAGTTAACAGCAAAGTTCGTCGTGGCGAGAAGATGTATATGGATTAGTCCACTTTAATTGTTTCCATGATTTAAGCGATAGGCACCAGGAAATTAATCTGGGCAATAGTCAAGACAATCCACACAAAGCTGGGTCCAATGTTGCTAAAACAAGCAAGCTGAAATGAAAAAGTGCAGCTGTGACTCTCCACCTGATACCAACACACACACACACGAACACACACACACGCACACAAAAACGGCCCCGATTATTCTTATTATTTATGGACACAGATGAAAAGCCAAAGGGGGCATGATAATGCACACAGATGCTGATTAGCTGGAGATTATATTGATGATGTAATAAAAATTCACTTTGTCTCTTAAGCTGCACCAGGACAATCAAAGAGAGATTAGATAAAAATCAGAGAGAATGAATAATAGAAGGGAGAGGTAACATCATAAACCATAACTCTCTGCAAAATGTTCTACCTCTGAGTGCCCCCAACCAGAATAAATAAGGACTGGAGGGTGTAAATACAGCTCAAATGTATGTAGGAAGGAGGCAGATGTGTATTTGTAAGTGTTTTAATTATCAATAAGCAGACAGATATGCGCACTTACCTGCACGGGCTTGCGAATACACAGACGTACACATCCGTGTGCATGTACCTTTCTAATTCTGTTGAAAGGATGGTGAGAACTAGCGAAAGAGGGGAAGCATTGTATTTAGAGAGGGACAGATGGACACAGAAAATTGTATGGGGTGAACGATTAGAAGCGTACGGGAAATTATCTGAGCGAGATAGATGTGAACTTTCGGGGAAAAAAAACATCTCAGCCTCTACTTGACAACGTAAGAGGCAAACATACAAACCCCCAAACGCACATGTATTTGCCTACACAAACACCAGTGTGGGTCTCTGAATAAAAGAATCCCTCTAGCCAAAAAAAATCCGAATCAGAGAGAGATGGGAGGAAACTTCCTCCTCTTAGAGCGCTTGCTTGAAAAGGAACAGAACTCCTGCACGTCCAACGTTGGTTTAAGTTTACTGACCATGTTTAATATTTGATTAAACCTCTAGCATAGCTGACTATCCTGATCTGAATAGATGATCCGATGCTTTCCCTGGTAGTAAAGCCAAGCATAAGTAATAGCTGTCCTCTGACTACTGCTGCCTTATGCATACAAGTAAGATTTTGCCGCTTCTGAAAACCTGCTCCCTGCTCCTCAGTCCTTTTCAGTCACTGTCTATTTTCAGCCATGTTTTATGAAATCAAACAAAAAAAAACCCTCAAAATCCTTCTCCCAGACATGGTGGGGGCAGCAATTCAGTTGTAGCTGAAGGATAAACTCCCTTTCTTCCAAGTCTTTCCCAGTTTAAGTATTTTACCTGTTCTCTCTGCACTTTTTGCCTGTGGTTTGCATTATTACTTGCTAAATACATTAGAAAATGCTCATCAGCTTGTTTGAGGATGTTTGTGTGGTTGCCCACACATGTGCATTCACACACATACATGCAGCAATTTTATAAACTAATCACAGTCACAGGGGTGAGGAGAGGGCATGGGGTGCTCTGTGCAGGAGCAGAACAGGAAAAAAAAAAACAGAAAGGACATCTCCAGGATCAGAAAATAGGGGCTGTTAGGGTTTGTCTGCACCTCTTCATGACTTTGAGGTGGACACTGCTGCTCTGCACAAGAGACAAGAGAAGAGAATGCCAACCCAGGCTGCTTTTCACCTGGCTACCTGGGTAAGGAAATGTCTAATCCCTCCATACAGACAAAAAACAGGCCTAAATAATCAGCCTACATGCTTTATACCTCAAATGAGACAAGGCTTGCCAGGAGAGGTAATATCTTTTATTAGACCAACTGATACAGTTGGAAAAAAATAGACAAGCTTTCAGGCACAAAAGGAAGTTTGTCAGGCTTTTTGCAGCTATATCAGCCGGACTAATAAAAGATATTACCTCTCCTTACATATGTTGTCTCATTTATAACCTTAGACCATCACTACTAAAGCTACAGCACAACTTCCATCTTAAACACACACAAAGCTCTTTGCAAAACTGGATATCATAAATTCCTCTTTACACATAGCAAACTGAGGAAGACTAAGGTCTAGGGAGGGAATCTGGCAGGACACAGAAGGTTAGTAAGAGGGCTGGCCTAGAAATAGACTCCTAATCCCTTCCTACCTACCTCTGAATGAAGAAGACTCTGATGCAGCACTACATCAATAGCTTATTTTGATTTCTCGCTTTAATTTGACATTGCAAGAGAAGGGTCCTGGAGCTGAGGGGTACTGCAGGGAGAAATATTTTTGCAAGAAGCTGAACTGTAGTCCTAGAAGGGTCTGCCAGGAATAGTTAAGAATAAGATCATGATTTTAAAAATTCAAAGGAAAATGAATGCAGGATTTTTGTTCAGGCGTCAGATATTTGCTACCGAATTAATAAAACAAAAAAAAACTTAAAAAGAGTGTAATTGCTTCAGTGAAATTATAGACTTAGTGCACACTTAATTTTTTTAATCTTTGAAAGAGAACATGGAGTTTTGAACCTCAAAAGAAAAGAAAAACACACCTGTCTACTCTCTTGGTTGTTTATGTACAGAAATATGTATCTATGTGCATACTTTGTGGATGTGGGTCTTTCTGTGGGTACCCATGGCTTTTTTCTTTTTGAAAATACTTAATATGGCTCCCTTTTCTCAAACCCCATTCAGGAAAGGGCTGAGGAAGGAGTGGAGAGATGGTTAATACAGTCTGAGAGAACTACCATGATGACTCATGACAGGAGCTGGTGAAGTGCTCTCTATGGGGGTGACAGCCAGCAACAGCACCAGGGCAACACACTGGTGCAAGGGGAACAGGACTGTGAACAGCGATGGCCAGAGCCAGAGACACAGGTCTGAGGTGGCAGAGGTTGGCTATGGAAAATAAACAGCTCGTGAGCATAGGTAGACCAAGAAGGTCACTGTGGGAAACAGGCAGTGAGCCTGGAGTGGCTACTGGGGAAGGGACCCGGCCCTGGGGACAGGTCTGAGCTTGTGGTCCCATGCTTGCCCCTGTGACCAGGAGAGGAAGCTTGGGAAGGGAGGATGAGGAGTTGATCTTGGATGCAAAACAAGCTGACAAGAGCCCAGGCACAGCACCTGGAAAGCAAACGCAGGCACCAAGGATGGAGGACAAAGCCGCTTGTTTGGCGATCAGACCAGTGTCTCTTGCTGAGTGGCACTGAGCAGGGTCATTGGGCTTGCTGGTGGATCAGCTTTTTCTCTGTGAATTAAAAAGCTGTTGCCAGAAGTCCTGTCCCTGGATCGGTTTAGGGGAGAAGACAGGGGAATGACACACCTATTGTGCAAGTCCTTTTATGAATAAACTCGTAAAATCTAATTCTACCAGCACCTCTCTGGCCTTTTTCAATGAGCCGGTCAGTAACAAATGATCATTAAACAGCAAAAAGCAGCCGTTATATGGGAGAACAGATTGAAGCTAATACAACACACATTCCCCTCTAAACAAGAACCCAACATTCCTCCTTCAATTTTTTTTCCCCCCTATCTGCAAACACTGTCAGTAAAGCTGAGTAAATATATAAATAATTAAACAAACAAATACTTTTCCTGCTGCCCCCGGGCTTTTGAAACTGAGACTTAGTTGGATTTCAGGCAATCAAACAGCATCATGTTCACACACACACACACTGCACGCACGCTTCCTCTCCACCTTTGACAGAATAACATTGACTTGAGTGCACTGTGATGATTTCAAATAGACTAAGGGTTAGATAATCGACTCTACACACACACATACACACATGCACACTCCAGCTCCTCCATTTATTTCATGCAAGACATTAGCGCAGATGGGATGGAAACACACACACACAAAGAAAAACCCCACATATGTTGCTATTGATGAACTAACTAAAACTGCAACTGAAATAATAATAAAAAAACAGGAAGCATGATTCACCTCCTTGTGAGATCTTTGTTGTAGGAGATCATCTGAAGCCCTCCTTTTAAATGAAAAGATTTCTAATTATTTAATTTTTTTCTGTGGATGGATACTTTAAGTCACTGAAATTTTTTCTGTTTCCCACAATAAGCTACTTCTTGGGTAGCAGCAGAGAAAACTCTCTTCTGGACTACATCGCACTGCCAAAGTCAGGGACATTCCTGTCCCTGCTTAAGGATTCACATGGTGTCTGGTTGTTGCTTGTAAGGCTGTGTCAGAGTCTAACTATTGACTTCAGAGAGTGTTGGGTTGGTCCTCAGCTAATGAATGACAACTGCCAATTCCATCTGCCCACACTGAGGGCAAAAGCACACTTGTCTAAAGGGAACTTGCTCTTTTTACTGACCCAGTGAAGGCAGATACCTGTGGCTTGATCTAAACCATACTGCAAACAATAGGTTTGGATCAAGCCCTTGGAGAAGAAAGGTGGGATGCAGCACTTCGTCAAATCCTTGAGCTTTGCAGCTCCCTCAGTTGCCATAACAATGAAGAGTATATATGTGATTCACTAAAAGAAGAAAAAAAAATTGAGATCCTGAATCAGTGAATGATGATATTCCTGTAGACTGAGAAATTATAAAGTCTGAATCCTACAAACACAAAGAAAACTGGCAAAATTGCCATTGACCCTTTCTTGGCAAAGGAGGGACAAATACATATTTACAAGTGAAATAAGCACAGCTAATTTTCTACCTCCCCACTGCATGTTTTTTGAAAGTGTGTTTTCCTAATCCGCGCTGAAAGAGGCTTTGATGTAACACATTTGTCAACAGAGATGCACATAACCTTTACTGAGAAAAAATAAATGTCACATTTATACCATTAAAATCTCTCTCCTAAAAAAAATAAAATTAATTAATTAAAAAAAAATCTGACTTGCCTAATATTGCAGATGAGGATATGAAAGATCAATAGCTCACTGGAGCCAATAGGAATATTTCCATTGATTCAACAGGTTTCAGATCAGGCCTGAAGGCACCGAGCTTAAGTGACTCCATCAGAGAGTGTTGGTGAGTAATTATCCATGCAGTGATTAGAGCCCAGGCATCCTCGCTGCCACCCTCACCCACCAGATAATGCCCTTCCTTCCAATGAAGCTGTTTGCACAGGCAGCAGTTTAAAAGGGGCAGTTCCGATGTGTCTTAGCCACTAGCAAATAATGCAGAAAGAATGGCAATGGTTGATTTTCTTACTTATTTATTTGTTAGTTTAATTTGGTGCTAACTTCCAATAAAAGTAGAATGTAAAGCCTAGCAGTGCTCTATCACCTTTATTTCCTGGAAGATCTTTATGTGCATTTCCTTTCAGTGTTTTTACAGGTTGGCTTGCTTTATTTTTTTCCTTCTTTCTGTGACTAAACTTGAGGTTAAATAATTTGTAAGATACTCTTCTCTTTGGTAACAAAATTGGCTGGATCTAGACTCTTGCAAATAAACATCCAGCAATGGTATGCTTTTAAAGACTTTGCCAAAAGATTTTTGTTGCTTATCTTTCCCATTCCTCACTTTCACTCCTACTTTTCTCATTTATTGCCAGTATTGTGAATGAGATTTCTTTTACTTAAAAGAAAAGAAAAAAAAATAAAAATCCATAGTGAAAAAAAAATAGGAGAAAGGAAAGCAAAGTAAAAAAATGACAAAATTCCCTCCAAATGCACAGAACAGAACAAATCCCACAGAATAGCATAACTGAATAACAATATATCTTTATAAAAGAGGGTGAAAAATTGCATCCTCATCCATGTATTATTGAAGATGGAATACGATCAAATAAATCACTTTTAAAAGCAATTAAATGCTCACAAAAGAAAAACACTTGCCCTGTAAACTGAAAAAAGGCATAATGAAATGCGAACCATCTTGAAACTACCATATAGAAACTGGAAGGAGACACTTCAAGCTGAATGGTATAGCAAAAGGAGTGAACTAGCATTCCTAGATAAGGCAGACGATTGCTGAAGAGGGACTAGTTAGGAAATTCAGAAGCAAGCAGGTCTGCGTATCTGGATTTAGATGAGTAACAACCTTAAGGCAATCACATTGCGTATTATCGGCCATTCCTGCCTCAACCAGCAGTATCTTGCGGAACTGCTCATAATTTGGGGCCCAATCCAAACACTGCTGCAGGCAAGGTAGAGTTTTCCTGAAGACTTCAGCAAGCTTTGGAGCAGGTTCATAGCTGCTCTGTAAAGATCTTTCCTGTCTATTATAGATTATGCATTTCGTAGAATATACTTTACTTCCACCCTCTTTTCCCCCTCATTTCTTAAATGCTGGTAAAGGTTTGAAGAAAAATAATAAGTCAAGCACTTTCATTGTATTGTTATATTAGGATTAATCCTGTTCTGACAGGCTGAACTGGTTGACCGAAACGGCTTCCTGGCTTCCTAGGCTCCTGACTTCTCTGCAGCTGCCAGGCAAAGACACGGTCCTAGAGAAAGAGGTACCTTGTTTCTGTCTGCATGAGTTGAAATAATGGGTGAGAAACAGAGCCCTGTCAGTAAAAGCCAAGAACACGGAGTTTTCTCTAGGTTAGCTTTCAAAGAGGTGCAAGCCAGTTCAACCTACTCAGCAAAAGTATCTCCCTTTCTCCCCCCCTCGCCTCATGCACCATTTCAAAGAAGCGCATCTTTACCTTATTATATTATTAGAATCAATCAATATTATTAATATTACATGTGGGCAATTCTGTAAATTCTTCATAGTTCTCCTCCCTGCCTGTTAACAGCAGGTACATTATAGAGTCTTTGGTTAGATTGGTCAACCAGGCTATCGATAGTCTTAATAAGCAATATCTATATTGTGACCTTTGCTCACAGAACTGAATCTCTCCTATAGGGCTGTCAGATTCCTTAAAGAAGTATTGATAAGCTCATTACTGTATCGCTACATATAATTTTAGGTGTGATTTTCACTCATCCTCAAGCATCTAGTAACTTTATACTTTTTTTTCCCTCCTAAAGCATTGGCCCTTTTACAATTGATCAAATAGTGAATTAGAGCATTATAGAGAGGAAACATAATCAGGGGATTTCTACAAGCACACTGTGATATATCTTTTGATCTTCTGACAACCTTCATCCCTCTGGATCCTACGAAGGAAGCACTGTTTTATAGGGATATTATTAGGCTGATGTTACTTTATACATCTACCTGCAAGAAGCTACTGAAGCCAACAAAGATATTTGTGTGTGTTTGCAGAGAGTGATGCATATTATGTGATGCGAATCTATCCTTAGGGACTGAAAAGGAGAGGAGCTATGTGCAAATGTAAGTCTGCCCTTTCAATACATGCGTGCATACACAGTCTCTGTGTATTACATACACAGGCGTTTGAGTTAGAAACAGGCCAAATATGCAGTCAGATCTCATCAGTCCCACTCTGTCTGCGAAGCTCCATTTTTATTCTGTTTGAAGAAGCTTCATGTCCAGAGTTACCTGCGCCAGCTCACTGGGAAGTCAGCCGGGTCGTCTCTAAAATATTTTGGAGATTCAGACAAAATGTACAAATAAACCAGACATGGATTAATTAAGTGTGACTGTATCATTAAATTAGTATAATGAACAAACAGCTATGTACCACATTAAACTCCACATATAATTCCAGGAATAGCCTGTTAAGTCACCTGCTACTTTCACAGAGTACGATCTCTATACTTTCACACAGAGTATGATCTCTAGACTGTCTTTTAGAAAGGAATTATTTAGAGACATATATCACCCTGTCTGTACTGAATGCATGTTTTCATTAATACACACACATAATAAAAGATTGCATGTATGTGAGATACATAGACATGGCAGGCACACTTCTATCTCTCTACATACACACTTTTCACATATAAGTTCATTCTCGGCTGCACCTTTCATCCAAAGTATATATTTTTATGTTTTCCAGATTTAAACAAAGAAATTACAGACCTCAACTACCTAAAAGGGAAAAAATAATCTGCATTACAAACTGCGTCTGCACTGTACCTTCGTCTATCAAACTGTAAAGAACTTTCTGGTGGCAAAACACCTCAGCAGACCTGACAGCAAAGGCCTCTCTCATCAGCAACTATATATCCCTGGAGGCATCAACATTGCCAACAAAGCCACCTACGAAATAGTTAATGTTAAACAATGATTGTCCATGTTTAACAGAGGAGGGAGTAATAAACAGATAAGGGTGAGGTAGATCGAAATCTGCATGCCTCATTGGCTGAGCTGTCGGATATTTCTAATGCTTCTGAAGGGTTTGTTACTAAGAACCTGTTAAGTATCTCTAAACATTTGATCTGTAGCCAGTCTTAACAAAGGTGACAATTAATTAAAGGAAAGTGCATTGCAATAAAGTTACATCGTGGTCAGTTTATATATACTTTCCAAAGCTGGTTCACAGAAGTCACTGTCAATTAAAGTCTTCTTAGAGTCCAGTTCATTATCAATTTTTCCCCCTTGCCTTGATCAATATTTTTGGCTGCTTCTGCTTGACAAACTTAACACAATGTCTATATCTATATGTCTTGCCATTCATTTACATGGAATAGATGGCCGTATATGATTTATTTTTAGCTACTACGTATGGTCAGGCACTTTATTTGAGAGGTTTAGAGCTCTCATCCATCTTTATTTTAAGGAGCAACAATAATAAGCCCTCTCTTCCTTTGAGGGGATGTCAGTTGGATGTAATGAATGCACATTAAAAGCTGCATTCACCTGTGTGTGCATTCAGGCTGTGGCTCACGGTGAGAAAAGCAAACAAATGCAATATATGTGGTGACATCCTGACTCCAGCCCACACCAAGCAATGGAGCACGAAGTGATCTGGTAGATCCTGCGATCCCCAAAATGTAACAGTGCACCTTGAGAAGGCACAGAGCAAGGGAGGCCCCTACAGTATATACCCCAGCTCAGCCGGTGAAGTGACGGTGGAAGAAAAGCCATAACTCTAACTCGCCATGGTTATTATTTTTCCCTTTTTCCACTGCCCATTTTAATACATAAGGGTCACTCTGCCATGACAAACCCCAACAACAGTCATATGGGTATCGGTAGAGCAGTTAAGTGAGTGAGAAATGTGGCAGGAGTCTGATTTTTGTCAGTTCCTCAGCTTTGTTTTAGTTATAGTTTCAAAGCTAAGTTAAGGGACAAGCCAGCAAGCCTAGAAGACGGCAGCATTAACTGCAGGTGTTGTGGTTTGCTATGTAAATCTGCAATCTGGAATTTTAAAGGAAATGTGAAACACTGACTAAGTGCAAGCCTGCACCAGGATTTCCAAAAGCGAACCCAGCAAAGTGAAGGCAAAAATCTTACTGACTTCTGCTCAGGAAGCAGGCAACAGGCTTTTGCTTCCTAAGTATAGATGATGCTGGGATTAACGAAACACCAGTCTATTTGTTAAGGCTGGATTCAGCTTAGCTCACTTAACACCTTACCTGCTTAGTGCAAACTCTTACAGGGCAGTAACCAGACAGTACTTGATGGACGGGTCATGTCAAGCTCTGCAGCCTTCTGGTTTTATGGAATGTTATTGTAAGGCTACAGCCAACATCTACGTGACTCTTTGGGCATCAGATGCATTTTCTCTATTTTAAATGCAGGTAACCAACTTATCAGCCTAGATCATCTCCCTCACTTTTTTTCCCTTGGAAACATTACTGCCTGTCGCATAAACCCGCCTTGCTTCACACTTGATTGACGGGAGGGATGGTAACAGCTCCTTTAGTGTCATTATGGTCTGCCGGGTCAGTGCGGCTGGTATGCATGCACACAGGATATGCATGATAAAAAACACCCTGACGACTTGCTGAAAAATTTGACCGCATATTTCCAGTTCTTAAAGCTAGAGAAGGCCCTCCTCAGTCATCCAGCCCCTTCTGCCCCTTGCTCTTTACCACCATGCACAGAGTCCTCTGACTGCTCTCCTTGACAGGTGCAATCCACTTTTCGGTTGAGCACAAGAGACTTTCCACAACCTTGCTCACTCTTCACCCAGGCAAAATTTCAAGATACTCTCTGACAACTTCTTCGAAAGACTATCCTGTCAGCTGCCTGGCTTTTATTATACTTTTATTATACACAATTAGAATCCACTGCTAAAGAAAGCCCTGTCTGTGGCACTGTCCACTGGCCGATGCAGGAGACAGGACCAGATGAACCATGCTTTTCATCCAAGGTGACAAACATCCTCAGTTTTTCACCCCTACTTCAGTTGCTGACATTCCTGATCTCTTTTGGCTGAAAACAGGAAGGAAAAAATAAAATAAAACAAAACAACACTGTCACCTGTTTCTGTTGATATACTTCAGAAATTAGTAAGTTCCTGATTCATCCTTTAATTGAAACCTTGTTTTGGCCAAGTAAATACTATGAAATTTGGTTGTTCGCACTATTTATTACCTTTTTTCCCCTCACTAAAATGTCCAAAGGCACCAGTATATGTAGATACTGACGGACAAAAACAATCATAATCTACAAACCTGTAGGAAATATAAGTCTAACCTGGAGAAAGGTAAGAGAAGAAACAAAAGCTCTAGAAACACAAACTTTAATTTCTTTCTTTCCTCCATGTTATGTAACATTAAAACAAATCCATTCTTGTAAGGATGATTGGTTGATATGGTAGTGAGGCTAGCTGAAGAACAGCTTTCAGTGCAAAACTTAACAGCCAAGCAAGAGATCCCAGAAAATTGGAGTTTGTATTGGAAATGCTGACACAACCGTAACAACAGCATCATAACTGGCCGCAGCTGCTTTTAGAAACCAGAATCCATGTCCAGACTCCTGAAAAAAAAAGAGTTAACATATAGCCTTCTAATTTATGAAGCAATCTGGGCTATCTGTTTGACATTATCAAATACACGTGCATGCTCATCTGTACGGGAGATTATAATGTACAGGGGGTTGCTTTTTCCCCCTCTCTTCCATCAAGCTATCCAATTGCATTTTGATTGTTTTAAGAGGTTGTTCTTTGGACCTAAGGCATAAAGCCGCCTCTGTTTCATTCCGGTTTATTTGTGCATTTACCTCCCTAAAACTTGTTTGGTTTACTACCATACTAAATGCTGTATGTGTTGCTTTCAGCCAGGCAAGCCTTATGTTTCAATTATGGAGGAGTTTATTCAGCACCTGTATTGCGTTGTGCTTCTATTCAACTAAATTTCCATTTCCCAAAGGCTATATGCATGAATGTGTATACATCTTTTTTTCTTTATGTATACACTCACACAAATCTATACATTTATACATATATACAAATATATCATTTTTATTGAATGCTCATTTTCATTGCACCTTTGAATTTCTGAGATATCCATAACATTCATAAACATCCTTATACTTAACAAGTTTTTAATTTTTCTATCATCTATCTTTGAAATCAGGCAGAACAGAATATGAAGAATGAAAGCCTTGTCTACCTAGCCCCGAGGTGTCTTAAATTTCAAAATTATTTATACTTTTGAGAAAGTGAAGCAGCAAATGAACTAAACTATTCTTTTCATTCTGCATTTTTCTAGCTGCATTGAATGCTTTTCGAGTGAGGTTTGGGTCAGGTAGGCACACAATCCTAATCACGGGACTGTGGTGGATTTCAAGGAGGTTTGAGGGGTTTTGTGCTTTTTTCCTCCACTAAATAAGGGTTGAAGGAGAGTTGTAGCTCTCAGGTCTATGGAAGACTCTTGCTTTCCCTCTGCACACTATCTCGACTCCTTAAGCACACTCACCCGACTGTGTTTCAGTAAATCTCAGTTAAGTGTGGAATGCTGATTTCTTCTGACTTCCTAAATAGAATATTATGGAGACCTGTGTGTTTTAAATTAAAACACATTCCAGGCCTTGGGTACAAGCAAGCTTCAACAGAAAAGGCTGTTTAAACCTATGGGAACAGTCCTATATTTAGATTACATTAATTCATAAATATTATACTAAATACCACTTAAATTGGCCTTAAATGACTTCAAAGATAATGCATTATAATATGGCTGTCCTGAGAGCACTAACCTTTATGTCTCCCAGTAACTCAGCCTTTAAGCATACTCTACTGCTAGATAGGAAGGGGGGAAATTATGAATGAATGGCTTGTTAAATTGTTCAAGTGTGATTAGTTAACTCTGTGGATGCATGTGTGTATGTGTGTGTGTGTATGTGTGAGCGTGTGGGTGGGTCAGCTCAGCCCCGGTAGATTTCTACCCACGGATCTCAGCACATAGCCTCTTCCCAACCCTAGAGCAAAGTACTACAGCGGGAGCCTGTTCCTGCCCCGTGTGGAGAGAAGCGAGGACAGGTGAAATATGCAGCAGCTAGGCTCATGCCATGAGAGCTTGTTTTCTTGGGGATCTGGCAAGCATTTCCCACCTTCTCTCATATGCTGCCTCCCCTGTACCCTTTTCTCTCTTTGCATGCCTGCCAGAGAATTGTGCTCCCCTGCCTCTTCCCTGGTATTTGGCCTGACATCAGCCTGGGCTGCTGGTGAGACAGCCTGGGACTTCATTCTCCTTTGGTGATAGTTTTTTTGGGAGGGGGTTGTAGTCATGTACTTTATCTTCACATTCTTAATTTTCAGTTTCCGACTGCTACACAGAAGCATCGCAATAGGATCTATTCATAATATTTTCAAGAATGCACATCCTGTGCTCTCATTTCAATGGATTTGCACCTGAAATTACACTGGTTGCTGTGTTTTTACTTTAAGCTAATTCCTCTCTCTTCCCTCCTCGCAACACAGACCCACCTTCTCCCTCTCCACACCCAAGGTTTGCTCTCCGTACACTTAAATAAACTACAGCCCACTTTTAACCCTTCAGGGTATACCACTGCCACAGCTTCATCCCTTGGATTAGGAATGAAATCAACTGAGAGTGATGGATCAATTAATGTATAAGCATTATACATCAGTTATGGAAAGCATCTAGGGGTTTCACATTGCCATCCTACCCGAGAGCCAAGTTGGACTATCTCTATGCAATTCTTCACCTATGCCTGCAAAGCAAAGCCAAAATAAGCAGATCTGAGTGAATAGTATCCTTCACATGACTGCATTTAGAGAAGGGAAAAGAAAGAAGTAGATTAAAAATGAAAAAAATGAAACAAAATAATACAAAAAAGCCAAACACAATCTTCATCCTTCAAAGACCCATCATGCTTTTTGACTTAATAGTAATTAATCACTACTGGCAAGAAAGTAATTTTTTTCCAGGTAGCCAGAGGCACATTTTTATCAGGATTAGCTAATAAATCAGCTGCATCGCTAGAAAGGAGTTCAAACTCTTCTCAGATGTACTAAATAAAACCGATCTCTGAAACGCTGGCAACTCGGTTTCTATTGAAGCTTCACTCAAATCCTAGCATGCAAAATAACAATCATTATCATCATTTTTCCTTCCAAAGTCCTAAACTTCTAGGAGGTTAAAAATTACTGTTTCTTTCAAGACGAACTCATGTGATTTGGTTTGATGAGGTGACAAGATTTCCCACCTGGCTTTTTTCCTAGGTTTCAGCTTTAGAACAGAAATGAAATGAAGGTAAATGAAGTTAGTATCTTGCTTAATTCAGGAATATGTGTTAAACACATCCAAGCAAGATAAATGATCCCTCTCTGTCTCTCTTCTTTCCCCTTTCATGAGTTTGTCTCTGTGAATACAGGCATACAGTAAAAGCAAAGCTGAACTGAAAGGGGAGGAATTCACGTCTGTGAAACAGGAATTAAAGTTAGCACATAGATTGATTAATTACAGGTTTAAGATAGGACATAACAAAAGAATAAAATCTCATCAACTAATCAAAATAATCTCCCCCCACCTCAAGAATCCTTTTTCAAGGTTTTAGCTCAAAGGTTTCCTCTACACTATGTTGAATGACTCTCTTCAGTATAGCTTTTACTGTTGTTATTTTTATTTAACAGAAACCTTAGATAATTTTTGCAAACACATGTGTGCATACACGAGCTCAGTGGCTACTGTCACTATGCCTCATCCATTGGACAAAACCTCCCAGGACTTTCCTTCCCTGTGCTTCTTACTATTATTTTTATTGTTATTATTAATAATTATTATAGTATGAATGTCATGTTTAAATGATGCCCATCAGACCTTAGTGTTGCTTCTAGGAAGCTAGTCTGAAAGAAAGCAAGGTTTAAAGGGCTACATTGATCATAGCAAATAAGAGAAGGGTGCCTGCAGCGACCGGCAAGAAAGGAAGGAAGAAATATCCTAGAACTTGGACTAAGTCTCTGGCCCCTAAAATCCCAAACCTGAACATTTTCTTTAGCCTGTGCAAAACTGGTACTTTGCACTGTCAGTGTATATTTTCATTCGCTTTTCCTGAGAGTGGAAAAAAGGAGGGGAGTGAGTGGGAAGAGGGAAGAGATGTCAGCTAAACATGCCGTTAAGTTTAAGATTTACAACTTGCCAAGGCATCTGGAAACCTGGGAAGCCAGTAATGCCATTACTAGCAACTCTTCTGCCAGGAGTCCACCAGGCAGTAGTAGACACTGCTACCGATCCTCTCCTGTAACAGATGCAACTTCCACTCCCCCCGTAGCCACCTGCAAAACCCTTTATCCTGCTGCACTAAAGCTGGAGTCACACCCCAATCACTTCTGATCTGATCTTTTGTATGTTTATTTGTTTTTAATATTACATGTCTAATGAAATCAAGACACACATGCACACACATATATACAGAACCTGAGTTAATAAAGTGTGTTGCTTCGCTCCTGGGTCTCTCTTGTTCCTAAGCAGGGCTACCATGCAAATTATCTTCAACTTCCTTCCTGCGAGTCCTACTTTCCTACCCGAGGATCCGAGCATCTCTTCCCCACTACACATACCCTCCCCCACCCCCAAAACGTAGCATCATCTAATGTGAAATGCACCTCCGGAGAGCCTAAGCTAAGCAGAGAAAGGAGCAGGCAGAGAGGCAGTGAGCGAGGCATCACATTGGGAGTACGTCTCCACTGTCTTTAAAGAAAACCTAAAAAGTTCCTGGGATGGACTTTGGACACATTAAAGTAGTGCTTGGAATATGCCTGCCTGGAGACTTCTCCTCTCTGGAACTAAACTGCTAATTCCCCCCTGCCTTGCCCTCTCCTACACACAAACATATGGTGATTTTGTACACCTGCCCCCACCCCGCTTGAGAAAGATATTCTTTTTTATTGTTGTTTATATCCCTGTTCCCACACTGAACAGAATCTAAATCAAATATTCCCACTCGGAGCAACTCACTCTTTTCTGCCTCTGGCTTTGGAGCGGACTACAAATAATTACTAAAACAGCAGTAAAAATAAAAAGAAAAGAAGGAAAAAAAATTAAAAAAAGAAAGGAAAAGAAAAGGTGCCGGTGGCAGATAGAGAATAGTTGTAAAATAGGGGCTCCCCAGCTCCGCGCAGACACACGGACAGATACACGGACACTCGCACATCCCGGGCTGGAAAATGTGCGGCTCCCCAAGATAAATAAAGAGC
>NW_010165199.1:0-211 GCF_000695765.1 Mesitornis unicolor | reverse complement strand
GCGACACCCCCCCGCCAGCCCCGCGCCCTCTCCGGCGCTCACCCGAGCGCTCCGGCTTTCGCAAGGGGCTGCCTCACACCCCCCCAAAAAGCGGGGAAAGAAATAAAAATACTAATAAATAAACCGAGCAGAGCTGAGCCACTTCCCTGCCTCTCTCTCTTCTCTTTTCGGGAGGGTCTATTATTTCTTTCCCTGCCCCCCCAGCCTGCCG
>NW_010165198.1:0-1507 GCF_000695765.1 Mesitornis unicolor | reverse complement strand
CCTCCCCCCCCCGCCCGTTAATCCTGGGATCGAGGGGTGGCCTCGGGGAGCTCGCCCGGCCCGGAGGGACCCGGAGGGACCCAAATGTCCCCAAATTGTCCCCAAAGAGACCCCATGGTGTCCTCAAAGGGACCCAAAAGGGACCCAAAGGGACCCAAAGTGTCCCCAAATGTGACCCCAAGTTGTCCCCAAATTATTCCCATGTTGTCCCCAAATTGTCCCCAAAGGGACCCAAAAGGGACCCCAAGGTGTCCCCAAATTTGTCCTCAATGAGTCCCCAAAGTGACCCCAAATTGTCCCCAAATGTGGTCCCAAATTCTACCCATGGTGACCCCAAAATGTCCCCAAAGTGTCCCAGAAGTGTCCTCAATTTGTCCCCAAATTTGTCCTCAACGCGTCCCCAAAGTGACCCCAAAGTGTCCCCCTGGTGCCCCCAATGTGTCCCCAAAGGGACCTCAAAGTGTCCCCAAATTGACCCCAAAATGTCCCCAAATTGTCCCCATGGTGTCCCCAAATGTGATCCCAAATTGTCCCCATGGTGACCCCAAATTTGTCCTCAATGTGTCCCCAAAGTGTCCCCAAGGTGTTCCTAAATTATCCCCAAAGTCTCCCCATGGTGTCCCCAAAGTGTCCCCAAATTTGTCCCCAAGGTGCCTCTAATGTGACCCCAAATTGTCCCCAAAATACCCCCATGGTGTCCCCAAAGTGTCCCAAGTGTGTCCCCAAATAGTCCCCAAACCGTCCCCAAAGTCTCCCCAATCTGTCCCCAAAGTGACCCCAAAGTGACCCCAAAGTGTCCCCAAAGTGACCCCAAAGTGTCCCAATGTTGTCCCCAAAGTGTGCCCAAAGTGTCCCCAAATTATCCCCATGATGTCCCTGAGGTGTCCCCAAAAATATCCCCAAATTGCCCTCATGGTGTCCCAAATGTGTCCCCAAATTGTCCCCATGGTGTCCCCAAAGGGACCTCAAATGCGATCCCAAATTTTACCCATGGTGTCCTCAAATTGTCCCCAAGTTATCCCCAAATTGTCCCCAAAGTGACCCAAAAATGACCCCAAAGTGTCCCAGAAGTGTCCCCAAATTTGTCCCCAAATTGTCCCCCTGGTGCACCCAAATCGTCCCTAAGGTGTCCCCAAATTTGTCCTCAATGTGTTCCCAAAGTGTCCCCAAATTGTCCCCATGGTGTCCCCAAATTAACCCCACGCTGGCCCCAAAACGCCCCCGATGCTCCCATGTCCCAGTGCCCCCAATGTCCCCAATGTCCTCTGGTGTTCACTCGTGTCCCTAATGACGGCCATGACCCCTCTGACCCCAACGTCCCCAGTGTCCCCAATGTCCCCAATGTCCCCAATGTCCCCATTGACCCCCATGTTCCCTCGCGTTCACTCCTGTCCCTAACGATGTCCCAGGCCCCATTAACCCCAACGTCCTCCTACGTTCACTCTTGTCCCTAATGACGGCCATGTCCCCATTGACCCCAACATCCCCAATGTCCCCAACACCCCCC
>NW_010165197.1:14721-24265 GCF_000695765.1 Mesitornis unicolor | reverse complement strand
TGCATCAAACGTGTTTCTGCAAGGAGCTGATGTGCCGCGGTGTCCCCGCGGTGGTGCACGGCGCCTCCACACCGTGAGCGGCAGCCCCGTAAAGCTATAGGGTGATCTGTGCTGATGGACAAGTGGCCGGGCAGTAATGGTATAAAAATCCATCTGGGCTGGTTTACTGACATTTTAAAATCGCAAGATAAGAGCCTCGGTTATTACCAATCCCCAGATAGAATGGCCTGCACTGATGCCATTGCGTGTGTAAGTGTACATATATCATGAGACTGGGATTTTTTTTCTTTTGTAAACTGAACCAGTCATTCATGCTGACAGTATGTTACGGCTATATAAAAACAGTGTAATGGTATGATGGCTCATCAGTGCTATGACAGCCAGTTGGGGTGGCTGTGGGTGTTCTCCCAATTCATGTCTCAGAGAAGTAACAGCATAGATCCACTGCAATGATCATTATACAATGATTATTTGTCTGTTCTTAAGCTCTCAGTCCTTCTTTAATCAAGTAACTATATCACTACATCTGCTCATGCAGCAACTCATTTTTGGATACAGCTTGTATGAAGTTGTCAATACATTATTTATATGTACAGCATTTTTTATCTGATTTCCATTTTAAAACTCTCACTGGAAAGTTGAAGACAGGTAATGGGTACAAAATAATTGCCATGTGTCTACGTGTTCTGCTCAAAACTCAGACTCTGGGATAAGCCTCGAGTCAGGCAGAGCCTGGATGCTGCCAAGCAGACTGCCCTGTGTACAGTGGCACTGCATCTGCCCTGCTTTTTGCATCCTCATCTCTTCTGAAGACCTACAGAAAAAAAAACTATCTGATTTGTTGTGATAGCTTCTTCCTACAGTACTGTCTTAATTTACACATGAATAGTAAATAACTGTCAAGCTTCTCCATTTCCCTAATATTGCAGCAGGATATCTTTCAATTTAGTAAATTAATTTTTAAATAATAATGTACAGCAGCCTGGATGTTTGAAGCAGAACACAGTGCTGGGCTGTACTGCTGGGCTGAGCACTCTGGGCTTTCTTTTGCAGTTTTGCTGTAGAGCGGGTGGTTTGGTTATCTACGACTCAGGTATAAAACAGGTCACCAAATGCCACACTACACATGTAATTTCCAGAAGACTCAGCTCAACCTTTCTTCCTCCTAAGAACTGCAGATGAGGCACTGAGCATAGTAGCATGAGACCGTATAAACTAAGGGTTTTTTTCCATTATCTGCCAACATTTAAAGATCTAATGGATAACACTTTTCTATTAAAGGAAAGATTGAGTGCTTGGCCTAAAATCTTCTAGCATTTTCTTGCTACTATTTTGTTGTTTTCACCCCAAAGCTGGCAGTACTTCTGTTGGTCATGTGTGTGCATGCATTGCCCAGAGACCCACGAATAAAGGTGCATAGAAATTAAGATCCTGTAGTGTTTCCTTGGACACTGAGGTCCTGACACCTTAATGCCATTACACAGCATGATGTCTCCAAAATCGCTGGCCAGGCAAGGAACTACTCAAATCCTTTTAGCAAAGGGCTTGTGATGCAAAGAGGTACAGTCCAGATTCTTTGAAGAGAGAAACGTCATGTGAAAAGCCAGAATATTGCATGTGAAGGGATCTATATCAAACAATTTGATTTCAATCTCAAAATCCTAAGCCTCACTAGGGAGAGGATGCACCGCGTGCCTGTTCTGGGCTTGGCAGAGGCCGAGCTCTTGGCAAGACTCATCAGGTGTTTGCAGAGGTGTTGAACTGCACCTCTGCCCAAAGCCCCCTTCACGCTTTCTCCTGGCTTGTCCCTCCAGTCCCGCATGACGGCGGGACGCGGTGTACCCTGCGGGTCGTTTCTAGCCAGAGCAAAGTGCCGTTTCACCAAAGAAAAGAGATGTTTGGCGGCGCCCCGTCCTCCTCGCTGCGTCCTCCCCGCCGCTCGGGCCGGCTTTTACCGCTAGGTGCTGCTGGTGCCTCCCGGTGCGCCCAGCCGCCGCACCGAGCCGGACCGCCGCACCGAGCACACGGCGCTCGGGTGGGCACCCCCTCAGCCGGAGGAGAGCGGCCCAGGCTGAAGGGTTATGTGGCACACGTGTGAGTAAGCTGCGGGCCGGCCGGAGGTCTGGCACGGCTTCTCAGGAAGGTTATGGGGAGTGGGGACAAACCCCATCGCTTGGAGAGCGCTGCCTGTACAGGGGTGGGGGGTGCCGCTGCCTGCGGAGAACAGGGACCACCTCCGCTGCCTTCAGACACAGCAGAGCATCTAGAAGGACCGAGGAGAGTTAAACAGAACGGGGATGCAAGCTGCAGGGAGGAGGAGCAAAACTCAACGGGGATGAGAGGACTTTGGGCTATCGGGCAGGAGAAGGCAGGATAACAGAAGCGTGCTGCTGGGCGCTGGTGGGGAACAGGGACTTGCAAGTGTAGGACGGAGGTCTGTGGGGTAAGAAGAGATCAAACCTGGGCTTTCTGTGGCTCAGGTCATCAGAAGACAGTACTCCGAATCGCAGCTGGCATTGCATTTTGCAGCCTAACTGGAGTAGGCTCTGTTAGTCTGCATTTGCTCTCAGAAAATCAATCTGTTTATGACTGAACTGGCTGAGCAGACCTGCTTGAACTGGAGCCGTTCTGGGCATGCAAATAAGCTTTACTGATACACATTGCAGGGGAGAGATCTGGAGGAAAATCTTGACTCTGGCCTCATCATCTGGAGGCTCAGCGACAACATTCACCCACGCTTGATCTCTGGACCACCATTCCACAGTAGTAGCAGTCTTATTAGAAAAGTAATTTTGCTGTAGATATCCAAACCATTTCGCATAGACTGAGAGAAGGGGAAAGTGCACATGTCAGTAGCAAAATTTTAAATTATGCTTAAATTTAGAGCTGGGCACATATGTTCAGCCAATCTCTTCAGTAACCAATTACAAGTTTCTATTTCCCCATAGCACTGTAAGGGGAGAAGGGTTGCCATGAGGAAAACAGTCAAAATATATGCAGCAGAACTTTAGTGACTGGCCCAAGTGAAGCCCAAACTCCCTCCTAGATGGTGCAGTGTTTTCTCAAAAGGGGAAAAATGCATTTTTAAATACAATATCAGCAAATACTCAAAGGCAATGGCATGCAGCAGTAGTAAGCATTATACTGAATACTGAGCTCTAGATCTGAAGCCAAATGGACATTAGCCATAAAATATTTAGGTACATAGCTTTTTTTCTTGAATTTTAAATAGGTTGCTAAATAGTCACAGTTGTGGTTTCCGGGCTCAGTCTGTTGGCGACAGTAACATTTTAATTTATACTAAAGAGAAGGCAAAGTTAAAGCTATGACACGAACTGAGAGTCGGATGACCTGAAAGCAAGAGAATACAAATGAGCTCCCTGGAGACAAGAGGCTGTGATGGAACAAATAGAATAATACAGAGGGATGACTTGACACTATCACCGGAGCAGCTGTATTTCACTTCTTTGGAAAGAAATGAAATGAGCTTAAATTGGGAAACTGCTTTATTTTCAGAGAATTACATCTGAAGCCCCTGCTGCCTACAGACAAGTGATATACAGTTGTTTCTCCCCCTGAAGCCAGCTACTATTAATTGCCAATTTTCATATGTCACTTGACGAAGTCAGCAAATGTCATCATATTTAATAGAGGCAGGCCTGAGCATTCCCACTGAGTCTCACAGAAGTAGAAAGTTCCCTGTTGGCAGACAAAGAGTCATGAAACATAAGAAGTTCAGTTAACTACCTGATATACCAGGAGGGAGGGAATGTTAAACCTGAGACACCAGTCATTGCCCAGTGAGCACCCACCTTGCGGTAAGTTATATAGCACCAAGCAGTCACCTCTTTGTTGGCAAATAAACAGAGCAGTGAAAAATTAGTTTTTAACACCACCATTAGGAGGTTTGATACTACATCAGAAACTGCTTTCCTCCCTCCTCTAGCTCAAGCTTTGAGCCTAGAGGCTGTGTTTATTGGAAATTACTTCTGTCTTGCAATTGGAAGTGTAAAACCTAGCATTGAACACCTTTATGGTGCTCCTAGATATATATTATCCAATGGACTGAAAACTTTATTGGTAAATACAAGTGGAATTTTCTTTCCTGGGGAGTATAGGTACGTTTACAATTAGACTTAAGCTTTAATTTAAGGACGTGTGGTTTGACACATCAGGCATCTCAATGAATGCTCTGTACAAGACCCAGATTTGAATGGAAAGTGAATTCAGGACTGTTGACAGCATGTCTACTGACTTCATACCTAACCTTAGGCAATTCAGCTGAAAGATGAGCTCAATACCGCAAGGTCCCATTACAACATTTCCAGTATCTTGCCCTATTCTAATTTGCCTTTAAACAGCTACATTAAAAAGCTTTACAGGGGCCCACTTATACAACAAACTGTTATGTCCAGTGAGCTGTGCTCTACTGAAAAGTCTAGGTCTAAATGTGAGCAGGTTTTGAAAGTATTAGCATTCCTTCCTGCACCTACTTATGTGATGATCAATGTCTTGACAAGGCAACTTGCAGGGTCTGGTTTGGAAAATGCAGTTCTCGGTGTAGTGGGAACATGAACATGCTGTAAAAATGAATGTCTGTTCAGCAGATTGTAATTCCCCTGTAGTATTTTGAACTCATGACCTGGAAAGCCATTCTGAGGACTTAGGAAGTTCATAGCACTCAGTTAATACAGTGTCCTTCCATACCTGCATGCTTTTAATGAACTTAACTAAAAAATGTACTGTACCTACTCAGTCCATGATATTCAGATGCTTATAATTAAATAAAAACCAATTGATTTTCAAATCTCACTCACATTGGTCACAGGTCTTCAAACTAAAATGTCAGGAGAGACAAAAAATAAATTATACTTTTTTAGTCCTCTTAATCAAAATATGAATGGTTTTAAAAGTATATTTTCATCATTAGGCAGAGGCAAATTAGTTTAAATTTCAACCCTCCATTCTGCAGATTTTCAGACAGGTTTTGAAAACAGGCTTAGAAAAGAAACTGTATTGTAGCTTCACCTATGATGGCTGTGTCTGAGCGACGAAGTCTTTCCTCTCTTAAGAAACAGGCCCATGGTACTGATGCAGACAGAGCTACAATCTTTGGGAAAACGTGGTTTCAAATTCCTAGATAGGGTAGGTACAATTTCACAGGTTGAGACATTTCTCAATAACTAACCTGAAAGGTAACCCTCAACCTATCAGCTCTGCCTCCTGCTTTAGGGGAACGTAGCTTAGATCCGCACGTTGTAGTCATGTTCCCTTTTGAACTGCCATGTACCCCTTTGTGGCTTGGCAAGGCAATGGAAGGCCCCACATCAGGGAAACCTCGTTGTAAACACAGAGAGCCCTTTCTGCCCTCTTCACTGCCTCATTCATTGAGGCAAGGTGCCGTTTTCTCTCCCCAACACAGAGAAGGACGGAAGGTGGAAGCAGTTCTGTGTTGAAAGGGAATCTTGGGCCTAGGTTGAGCTGTCCTAAGAAGAGCTAGTAATAGGTGAAATATGAATATTTATTGTTATTTTATCATTGGTAAACCTAAACACCAGGAAGAGGTTAGGTTGGATGTTACTACAGTGTGTGGGCTGTTTTTGTTAAAGAGAAGAGTTGGAAGAGACAGCTTCCATTTCTCTTGCAGTACCTCAGCAAAGAGATTGTGGGATACCACAAACGTTGCATTAACAGAAAGCTAAGAACCCTGCACTGCTTCCTAACAGAGTGTGGCTGCTTCCCTTCGCTGGCACAGCTGGAGATGTCAATAAAGAAAAATGATTGCAGCAGAGTGGTCTGGTGCATTAAGGGAGCAGCTTTCTGCTTTGCATTTTCAGTAATTAAAACTCCTACAACTTCTTCTGCAAAACATCACATCACATTCAGCTTGACCATCACAACATATAGTGGTGGCATCTTTAGTATAAAGCACAACAGCAAAGAAGCAAGAGCTTCATAATGACTTCTGAAGGCACGTAGTGCAGCAGCGCAGCTCGGGGTGGTTGGAGCGGTCACGTATTGAGTCAGGTACTGGGTCACAGGCATTGAGCCGTGCACTGTTACAATTCCTCTACTCAGATAATTTCAACCACTTCCTATATATGTATATAATTATATATTATCGATTATATGTTTTATACTTTTTTTCCACACAAAACTGTCCATCAGAGATACCTTTACTAGATAAAAATATATCTAAAAATGTATTATTGAAATACAATTACTATATACATTTCTAATTAGTGTAACACGTACCACAAAGCATATTGTATATTCCGTCTAGACTAGTGGCCAAAAATATTCCATGAATTCTGGTCAACAATTATCAAGAATTCTATTCTTGCCAGATAAGCTCAAAATTATCACTTGCTGACTAAGTCAATATGTTACCCTGCTGCTCTGCCATATGGCCCTGTATGCTGAGACACAACACAACCTCACCAAGTGATGCCCAAACTGGAGGAACGGTTGGCACACTGGGGAGCACGGTTTCCATTCAGAAGGACCTCAGCGAACTGGAGGAACAAGCTAGCAGGAACCTCATGAAGTTCAACAAAAGCAAATGTAAATTTGTGAATCTGAGTCAGAAGTACCCCATGCATCACGCCAGGCTGAGGGCTGAGCAAACAGCCCTTTAGCTGGAGTTTGGGGCCTGCAGAACTACTGACAATCTGGAGAGACTCCAGAGAAGGGCTGCTAAGACAGTTAGGAGACCAGAGCACCTGATGTGCAAGGGCAGGCTGAGGCAACCTTGTTTGTCGAGCTTGGAGATGAGAAGGCCAAGAGTGGATATAATTATGGTCTTCCACCAACTTAAGCCATTGGAGAAGACAGATGCAGTCTTTTCTCAGACATGCACAGCAAAAGAACAAAAAACAGCAGTCACAAGGTGCAACAAGGCAAATACTGATTGGAAATATGGGGAAAAAAATAATCTCAGTGGGACCAGAACATCACTGAGACAGGGGCCCTAAGGGGCTGTTCAGTCTCCACTCTTGGAGATTTTTCAGAACTTAGCAAGGCTTGGTGCAACCTGATCTGATTTTGAAGCTAGCCCTGCTTTGTGCAGAAAGTTGGACTACAGACCTCCTGATGTCTCTTCCAACCTAATTTTTTCTATGAATCTACAACATTAAATTCAGTTGTATAAGGTACTAAGTATTCATTCCATCAGCCATAAAGGTGCTTGAAGCTTTGTCAGGGGTCAACAGAACTGGCTTATTAGAACAGTGACCTACCTAAATCTCAGCTATGATTTTATTCAGTAGCTAATCAGGTTAAGTGTGATCAATTATTTGATTGCCTATATATTATATTCAGATTGTCGTAACAGGCTGAGATAGACGAGGCTTGATTCCACTCTCCTTTTCTTCAAAAATGTGAGATTCAGTGGTGATAGGGAAGGGAAAAAGACAGAAAAATGAAAACTGTTTTCCCCTGAACAAGGAGTGAAACTGCTACATTTCATGTAAATATTATCACTGATCTATGATACAATAATTTCTACAGTCGGTAGGCCAAACTTCACTAATATTCATTCCTCATCAAAACACATAGGCTTACTCATACAAGTAAAGGTTTGCAGGCATGCAAATTAATTTGTAGCAAGATGGTTAAAGTTCTAAATCATGTATTAAATTACTTCTATTGTACAAGTTTAACTTCATTTTCCAAGCTAGTCACATGCAACAGAGATGCAGTAATGTAGGTATTCCAACTGCAGGAGTGATTAGCTGCCGGTGCCTTCTAAAACTAGATTTGTAAGTCAGATCAGTGGTTTGTGTCCTGAATGTCATGAGACCGGAGAGGTGGAATATTGGCAGAAGATTAGGTTTATTTTTGAATTTGTGCTTGAAATATTTAGACAGACTAGGATAGAAATCAACTTGTAGGGTTATAAAACCTGATCCAGCAAAGCAAAAAAGTCATGAGCAAGCCCATCTCAGATGTTCTAGGAACATAAATATTGATTTATCCTTGAACAGTGGCCCAAAGTCCCATTAAAGTTGAAGGAATGACAGTAATATTCCAGCACTTGCTTAAAAGTAGGCATGTGCTTAAATGTATTGATGATCTGGGATGTTTTCACTTGTATACCCCTGTGTAACAAACAGGAAGCTACTTCCAGTTTTGTCAATATTGCAGGCATTTCTGCATCTCTTTGTTTCAGCATAGAAGCATACTGCTGGCAGTTTGGATTTTGCCACAGAAGAAAATGAGCATTACAGTATGAATTGTCTGCCTGAGTCTGATTAAATCAGAGAAGTTAGCCACCAGTTTCTGTAGGGTCGTATTGGGCTATAAACATTTATTCTCATGAATATATTTATTTGGGCCTTCAAGAGGCTTGGTTTGAAATGTAACAACCTCTGAACAATCTGATTGGGACCAATATATAAGCAGCCAGACTGAGTTATTAGCCAGTACCTTTTCCTCCCTCAGGAGCTTTATCCTTTACTGTTTGTAGATTTACCTGTTAATGCTCATCATGGTTATAGGCTCTTGCTTAAGAGCTCTCGTTAATCACTGCCTAAGAACACTGCACCAGGTAAGCAAATATATCAGGTGCTGAGCTGAAGCAGCAGTGCTTACTTCTAACTCTCATTTGCTCCTGACATAATGAAGGGAAAGATTATGCAGCCCAAGGACCAATAATTTTTCACTGCACGATTCAAAACAGGGTTTGGAGATTGGTGCTACATTGCTACAAGTGATGGCACAAATGATGGTTCATGAAGTTCAGTGATCGACATTGAAACACACATCCTCTACCTCACCGCATGTCTTGCATTATACCCACTTGGAGTTACTCAAAGGCATTCAGTTGATAAGCCTGAGTAACAATGTTAGAATTTGGATTCAGCTTCCGAAATCTGGGAGTGTTTGAAAGCTAGGTCTGAATAATCACATTCTTTGATAGAGCCAGCTGTGAAGAGAAGCTGTGTCTTCATTTTATAGAAGTTCAGGTTCACTTTAATCCATATTTTCATCTGTAATCCAGCCCTATTTCTTCCTCTGAATAGCAGGGGGAAGCCAGGCAAGATCTTTGCATAGGCCTTCAAACAATTAGCAGTTCAGTTTCTGGGCAGTCAGTCTTGCTGATTCAGCAAATGGAAAAATTCTCAAACTATACTCTACTAAAACTACGGCTGTCACAGTGGCAAAGCATCTGTCAGTCTCAGAGCTGTGATGTCTTGCTGCTGCTTGGAGCTCGGGTCAAGATTAATTTAATAATTCCAAATGTTTTTTTTTTCCTTTTTCTCTTACTTGGTTTTGTTTTTCTGGGGGGAGGGGTGAAAGGCAGCTAGACTCCAAAATAAGCATACCTCTTTGATGTCATTCTGTGTCAGGTATTTCTGATGAAAATCCAGCTATGAGCAAACTTTCAGTCAATGCTGAAAACAAGAGGGCAACAAAAGAGTGAGGGGGAAGGAACATGCAGAGTGCCCTGGAGAAAAAATTAAATGCCTGCACACAACAGTGTAAAGTCCCAACACTTCTGGCAAGAGAATGCTGAATGATGGTGCAGCAAAGCAGATACACA
>NW_010165197.1:2024-14690 GCF_000695765.1 Mesitornis unicolor | reverse complement strand
AAGAAAGCTCAGTTTCACAGTGTTTCCTATAGTCACTCTAATTTTGCTCAACTATTTTTATCATAGCTCCAGTGCATGTTGGAAAAATAGCGAGAAAAGGACTGGGACACTGGAAGGAAATGCAGAATTCATGAAGATCTGAGGCACAGACTGTGGCAATACAGTATTTGAAAATCACCAAGTTCAGGCATCACTGGTTACTCTTGCCGTGTGGTTTCAGTAAGAGAGTATTCTTCACTCGCAATGTTCAAACTCTTCAATAGTGGATCATGCAGAAGCTGCTGGTTTGCAGCCCATAAATGACTGCACTTCAGTGGTAGGCAGAGGGATCCCAATAGCTTCTGAAATGCCTGGGCATTTTGCTAGGTAGAAAGGAGTTAAAAGTATACAAAGAAATATTTTTCTAATTTATTACCTTTTACACAGATGTGTACTTTATGGAGAATACATGATACACCTAATGCAACCTTGTCTTTAAGGCTCGCCCAGGAATTCTTTAAGGTCACAACTTGTAGTCTATGTACTTTCAGGAACCACATTTTGCTGTTCAAACTGGCAATAGCAACAGGCCAGCTGGTACAAATGGCAGCTTCCTTTCCATATTCACATACTGTAACTTTTGCATGGATATTGTCTAAACTCATACGTGAGTTGCCATGGGATTCTATGCCCTGCTTATTGTTTGCTGTGCTGATACACTAACACATCCAGAGGTAATTTTTCACATGTCATCAGAAATGTTATAACACCAGATTGTTTTTGTAAGTACAAGCAACTACATAAGTGATGGAGGATTTCTGTCTCCTATCCATGCTAGAATAAAAAGGGAGGGCAGAGGATAGAGTACAAAAGGCTATGCATAAAGATAAAAGAGAAGAAAACCTGAATTAATTTGTGGAAGCAATAACATTTTTGTAAGTTATTCCTCTTTCCTGAAGGATGGAACCTCACTGATTGAAAGATGCTTAGGTCAGATATGCTTTCATTTTTCAGCAGCTAAGTTGGTGTAGCCCTTGTAAAATCTGAAATTACATGCCCTTCACACACACTGTTGTTTTTCATGGACGCACTCAGCCTAAAGTATAGGAATTGTCATATGTTATCAACTTGGCAATCTGTTCAGATCAGTATCCTCTCTAATAGTAGCTTAAGAGGGCAGTGTCATAATCTGGTATGTATACTTTTTTCTCTGCTTGAATCTCAAATTAATCCCTTGAGAGACTCAATTCTTGCCTGGAGCATGCACTTTAAAATCTCGCTGAAATCTGACATAAATTGCGCCAAATCTGGGCAATCTTGCTATAACATAACTGCCCAAACCCTCTTCAATCTCTTTAAGGTCTTGGCCTCAGTGACTTACTGTGACAATATGTTCCATGGATGAAGAACACTCTCAGTAAAAAGGCTTAATATTATCACAAGCTCCCTTTTATGGAATTCTCTGATATTTAATTTAATTTCTCATCCAGTTACTGCAGTAACATACAGCCCATGGCCTCTCCCACAGCAGCTCCTTGGCAGGGCTGGGCAGCTCTGCCAGCTCAGGAATATCCTTGTGTGGGGCATCTCCAGTGAATTTTGCTCATCCTTTTTGTTGGCCAGCACAGATAACAGTATCACTACATTCTTTTCTTCAAAATTTAGCCACATTTTGGCTGACATGGCCAGAGTTGTCACCCAGGTAAATGTGAGTGGGGCTGGGCTCTGCATGGTTTTCTTCAAGCAGAAAAGATACACACAGCTTTTGCTCTCTGAGGCCTAGGTTTGGTCTCAAATGGCAGCACAGCACATTTTCACCAAAGCTTTTCACGATGCAAAAAGGTAAAAATAGATTTATTTTACTCAGGGAATAGACCCACAGAAAGGAGGTGATTTTCACAAGAAGTGAATCCAGCTCTTCTTCTCAGTCATGCACTAAAGCCATAGCTACAAGCTCATCCTTTCTCTTTGGTGGCAGCTATCTAACTAAATGTGTTTTCTCTAGTCTAATCTGGTACATTGTGCTCTGTGCTGAAGTTGTCAGCTCATTGTTAACTGCTCCAGAGTCAGGTTTTGTTCTGTTTTTAAATACCAGTGAAACAAATTCATCTGTGAGCTATGGATTAATAGCCAGCATGGACTTCAGCCAATGTACTTGAATACATTCATGAAATTTCAGTTTATCTTTGGTGTCTTATCTTCAAGAATATTTTAAATTTACAATTCTTTCTTTTTTCTTTGTTGTGTTTAACTTGCTTATAAATACATGTAAAACATCCTGATTTTGTTTGCATGTTGATTTTCTTTCTCAGGAAAATAGATAAATAATTAATTGGTGAGATTAATTAAGAGATGGACTAGTGTTGGAATTATACCAGATCTAACCTTGGGTCTTCTCCATTTCTTTGTCATCTTTGCGGGAAAGAGAAATGAAACAAAGAAGCAAGAACACATAGAGCATGTGATAAATTCTTCCCTATAACAAAGAGCATTCAGGAAAACTAATTCCTTTCCAAGAGCATCTTAGGTTTGTTTGATACAGTATTGTGGTCAGGTGCATTGAGGTCGTTTTTAAAGGAGAATGACAAAACAATGTCATTTGTATGATAATTAACAGTAGATGTCTACAACTGCCAGTCAGGATCAAGTTTGAAAATCTCAGCAACAGAAGCACAAATTCTTGCTACCTAAACCAAAGGAGGAACTCCTTTACCTAGAAATGCGTAGCAGGCTATTACAGTCTCTGCAGCCAGCCATAAAAGGGAAACATTCGGTAAACTGCAATTATGCCATGCATCATAACCTCTACAGTTATGTGCAGAGTAAGTGTAGATTGATCATTATTAACTTCCATTTTTTTCTTAAGAATCAGCCTGAGTACCTTACATAATAGAAAATAAACTCATTAGCAGATAATGACATCTGAAAATTGGAAGTCTAGGCTGCTTTTTTTTTCCTTAACTAGGTCTCTCTTCTGTTATTTCCCCCTTTGTCTCACTGAGAATTCTTGTTTAGAGCTGCTTGGAAAATGGGCAGTTAAGGAGACTTTTTTAGATAGAACACTCTGAAATGGCAGTGGAAAAGAAAAATATTTTGATTTCTAGACATAGCTGCACTGCCTCCTGGGAGCTATAGTCCAGGTGTTGCAAAGCAATCATCTTCATTGTAGGTTGGGTTCCCTGTCATAAATAAGTAGATCAACATGCCCTCCTCTTTTGCTTTATTCGTGCGGGGAAATGGTGCATCGCAGCAGCCACATGACCACGACACACCAAGGAGAACAATACAGCCTAAAGAGAAGAGTGTAAGACAACCAAAGTAAGTAAATGGAAGACTTCAATAATGTTACAAAATCTTAATAGCTAGGGTTATGATCACTGTTTCAGCTGCAATTTTCTGCAGAAAATAAGTGCCATTGACCAGAAATACTTTTAATTCAAATAGTTCTGTCAGAAGCTCATCTCTCCACCTAAACCAGACTAGAACTGTAATTTTTTGGTCAGATTTGCTGTTGATAAATTGAGCAGACACTGCTTCTGCCTGCTTCTTTGTCAGCCCCCTGTGGATCAGTTTAAATTACAGGGGCTGTTCCCTTTAATTCTCATACATGAATTGCAGTGCTGGGATGCATTTATGATCATGATCTTGCTTTCTAGCAGAGATTGCTTCCCCAAAAGCTTAATGGAAAAGACCCTCTTAGAAAGAAAGGAAACAATTTTTTCTCAGAAAAAGTCTAGAGGAGAAACCAATCTTCTCTAGATTCTGACACGGTAGGTTAAGTACCGTTTAGCAAGCCTACAGAAAAAGGCATGCCTGACTGCTTTCCTGACATACAAATCCATGCTTAAATAGGCACTCTGAAGGGGGTGGGGTTTTGTGGGAGGCTGTTGCTTCTGGAGAATTCAGAGAAACCCAGTATGTTGTGTTGGCTACCCAGGAAACTGGCATAATACTGAAAATGAAGCAACAATAATAAATCAAATCTGCTGGCAACAGCAATGTGATAGGAGAAAGAAAGGTAATCCAGTAATTAGAATGCTAGCCTGTAGTTTTACAGACTTTATTATCCTAATATGGTACACACTTCCTACATGAGTCTCTTAAACCTAGATCTTCTAAGGGATCTGACACCTACTGATGCTGGTTTTATTAACTACAGAAACACTTTCAAATAGTTCTGGGCCAAAATTAGAATGTATAATATTCTTTTTATAAGTTTGTATTAGCGCAATGATTCTAGATTGCAAGCTCCCTGCATCACTATCATATTAAATTTGATGGGATGAGTGAATCAAAAATGTGTTTATGACCAGTCCTAAAAAGTTAAATAGGGTTCAGGATTTTGAATGCAGGGCTCTCAGCCTGTTTAATGTTGTAGCAACAAGGCCTGCAATCTTGGCTAACTAGGGAAAACCCTTACTGGAATAAAGCAAAAAATAGAAAGATATAGAAGAAATGGATGGGAAAGAAAAAAGATCCAGAAGAAAGAGCAACGACAGGAACTCGGTGCTTGTTTGGGTTTTAGCCAAAGCTGGCCAGACTAATGAGTCATCTAGGTCTTCCTCTACAGCCTGGTCTGCTCTGACTTTGATGCTCCAGTAGTGCACTGGTGTATTTCAACACGCAGAAGGTGATGTAAGAAGCAGCCATTAAAAACTGCCTCTCTTTAGCGTATTTCCTTTCAGGATCATCTTGATTCCTTTTCAGTGGTTTTTTTTTAATGGCCCTTCTGAAGAGATGAATAGCTGATCTCTCTATTATTTTAACAGTAAACAGATGCGAGGCTATTCTAGCACATTCTTTTGTAGTTCTGTTTCCTTCTTCCTTACCACAAGTGATTTTAATAGTTCAATTAGGCTTTTTTGTTTGGATTAATTCAGGCCCTTTTGCTGCTTTTTATAAACAATTCATTGTTACCTTGGGCAACTGAGCATATTGGCCATAAGGAATAGAAACAATCATATTTTTCAAGTATGTTTGTATAGCAGCTAACATAATAGAGCCATGCTCCATGATGGTGTCTCTGCAGAGCAATCACAATGTAAATAATTAATAATAACAGTTGTTTAACACTTGAATAGGACTCTGTTGTTTGTAAACAAAGAACATCTATTTCCTCTTCATTGCTTACCACACAAAACACAAAATTACTCCAAAGGAAGCTGTTTTACTCATACCTTTGGTGAAGTGTATGAGAAAACACAGAACTCAGCAACATATCAAAAGTGAAAGATCAAATGGATTTTTAAATTATTTTATATATGTTACTAGCAATGTGGGTAAATAAATCTGATATTTAAGTTAACAAATTCATTTGCCAAAATGCAATTATAAATCAAATAGGCCTCGTTGTAATATTGTCCCCATGATAAGAGAAAAACAATGAACAGCTTTAAAAAGAAGGAAATTTAAAAGAACATTTTACTGCAGTCTGTAAATACAACTACAATAGCAAAACCATCTCAGAAGTCAGCTGTGCTTTTTCCACACAATATGCTTTAACCAAGGAACATGAGTCGACATTGCAGAAAAATTAATTTATTTTGCTGAGTCTCATTATGTAATCTTGCTTGCATGTGTTGTAGTATGTAAGTATTAACACAGCATATAACCAACAGATTTTGATTAAAGTTGTGGTTTTGTAATTCCAGCAGATTTGAGAGTCATAATTTTCCTTTGCATAAGTCATACTGTCCCTCTTGTGGTACAGATGGCTGAGTGTTTTGATTTATGTAACCCAAATATATCCATGTTTTTTTATGAAGAAATTACGTCTATATGCCAATTAGATAAAAGGTCCTTGCCCTTAAACTCTTCCTGTAAGAAGACAATACTAAAACGAATCCATTCCCACGTAAAAGTTTGGCATTTATGAATACACAACCAATCAGATATTAATGTGATAGGGAAAAGCAGAAACCCAAGAGGCTCATGGTAAGGAAGAATCCATAGATCCCACAGATTTGAACATTTCCTTTTCTGTCTTTTCTGACTGTCTCAAAACTGAGTCAAGAAGAACTGGAAAATACACATTACTAGGATAATGTTGCAATACAGTAGCATGAAGGGCTTCTAATCAGATCAGAACATCATGGTGCTAGATGCTATCTAATGAAAAGGGGATTCCTCTTCTAAAGAGATGACAACAGAATAAAAGAGCTCTTAGCTTAGAGCTCTTGTCTTGAGAGTTTACTAGAAGAACGTAAGTATTTGGTAATTCTTGATTTGGACAAGTTCCGAGTTCAGGGTTTCTCACGTTCCCCTCACAGCACGCTTTAAGCATAAGCGACTCAAGAAAATACCTGGGATCCTTCTACTTCTGAGGGCCCTGCACATAGGCTCTATCAAATCCTCACTGCAGAGAAGCTGCAGCCCAGCTGCAGTAACTCCCTGTTACTTATGGCACTAATGTATATGTGCCTTCTTCCATAGCATGGCATGGGGCTCAGATAAACTGTGTGCAAACTAAGATAAAAGCTTACACATGAGAACTCACAGTGAAGCAGATCTCACGCCTGTGGGAGGCAGCAGCTTTCGGCTCCTTGGGCTGTTAAGGAGTATTTTGACAGTGCTGGGAACAGTGTGTCCCACTGAAGACTTCGAGCAGGGTCCAGGAATTTGGCAACAAGAGGTTAAAAATGGGGAATCTGGTTATCTTTTTTTCACTATAGTGGTAAGACTCCGTTTCTAAATGATGCTTAGGACCTTGCACTTTCTGTCTTTCCATAGTAACATCTCAGGCACGTGCCCTGTCATTGCTTCCCATGCTAGCTGCCCAGATATACCGCTTTCATAAACCCAGAGAGCTATGGAGCACTTCAAATCTGCAGCATTTTTCACTGTCAGCCTGTATTTCTTAGGTCACATTTGCTGCATTGGCTTGCACTTTTAGTGCTACCATTTGCTGCTTGTCATTGACAAGCGCCTTCAGCAGGTGCTCAGTTTTTCTGCTGTATAACTGAGAGAAGGGGAAAAAAAGCAGCCGTTTCGGTTATGATCCTTCTGCAGCATTCATGGGGAAATGAGCTCGAGGTGACCCCTTCAGCCTCAGCTAAACCGAAAACTATTGCTTTTTACTATTAGAGCTGGACAATGCCTTATTAGTGTCACAGTGCTGTCCCTCTCTTATATTTCACAGACTTCACTGTCTGCACAGATCTAGTTTCAGTAGCTGTTTTATTACCATGCTCTCCTTCCTCTTATTCTTTTATATTTATTGCTTTTTTCTGGGTTGCTGCCAAAACGCAACTTGTTTAAAAAATAAACCAAACCCAGATTCTGGCTTATGTCACCCTAATAACCTCAACTCCATGGTTTTATCTCTAGGGTCTACAGCTCATGACATCAAGTCACTTTGTAAAATGAAACTGGGTTTGATGGCTCATGGATTTTTCTCCAAAACCCCTGAAATTAACTAACTTCCCACTGACTGCAATTGTCTTCAGAGCCATCCTTTGAGCTATCCTGGAGTTACTCGGTAAGATCTTATAGTTCCTGTGAAAAGAAAAATGCATTAAGTATTGTAGCAGATTTCACCAGCAGTTCTTAAAGCACTTCACTAGCAAGGAAAAGTATCATTATCTCCATTTTATAGGTCTTTAACACATTTTTGCACAGGCTTGACAGAATGTTTTTGAACACATTCTTGTCTTGTCACTGCTCGTTTCCTTCAAAACTGTTTTCTTAGATAAACAGGCATCTGTTAATATTTGGCCATGTTTTTTGACCACAATCCCGTTCTTTCAGTGCTCAGGATAGATGGTGCTCAGTACAGATGGTGCTCAGTACATGCATAGCTCTTCTATTTTGATTTAACCTCCATGATCCATAAGCCCCTTGCCTCCTTACTCTATGTTAATCAGAATTCTTTTATATGTTGTTTATCAGTAAAGAGCGTGAGTGCTTCACTCCTGTTGGTAAATTTGTCTTTCCAATACATAGCAGGAGAGAAGAGGATGGCCTCTCACTTCATAGATAGGGAATAGAAGGTTGAGTTTCCTATTCTGAGTGTACAGTCTGTCTAAGAGCTCCTATTTCAGAACAGTCAGCAATACAGAGTGTTAAGTACTCACTGCACTGCTCCTATTGAATTCAGTTTCTCTTATGAGTGCTCAGCATTTCTGCAGATCTGATCAGATACCAAGTTGGATACTCAGAAACAGAGATATGAACATTTGGAGATAATGTAGGAAAATTTTCATTTAAGCAGTTTGCTCAATGTTATAGAGGTCACATTGCATTAATGATAAAATCATCTTTTTTCCTCTAGTTATCTCCTGCCTTTGATTATACATCTTCCAACTATTGTAACAAACAGGTTAGGCAATCTGTGGGAAAAAAAATAAATTATGTAGTTAAAAACTATCTCATGAACCATGTTTAAGGAGGCTAGTACAGTTTTTCAAACATTCTTAATCTAACATCTCCTAACTTTTGAGTGAGTGACTTTGTTCCCTCTGAACAGAGTTTGCATGTGTATGATTTCGTAGGTGTTTTAAAAAAGCAATCCAGACAAAAAAGATTTCCGTTTCGCAGATTATATTATATCTTTGACATCGGTAAACTTCAGCATTCCCATCCTGGTAGCTGAGACACCGAAGTTAACTCACAGAAATAGCAATTGCCATCTGTAGATCAGAGTATGTTGAGGCACATACTTACTGAGAGCAGAAACCTGGGAATCTAATGGCTCTGGGGGAGAGTGTGACTACAGCTGCTTCTGTCCTGCTAGCTCCTGTCTTGTTACCTCGAGCTTCATCCACCAATTTTGAAAATTCAGTTGAGTTTTCCTCGTTCGACCCATCATTCAGTCCTAGGCACTGTCCTCAATGTCCTCATGCAATCTCAGGCTCCTCATGAGTTTTGCCCACCACCCCTAGCTGTATCTCTGCACAGTCTCTCTTAGATCTGCCCTTCACACTGGTTCCTGGTCGTGTTTCCTTGCTCAGCCTGCTCTCCCACAGATTCACTCTAGTTCACATCTGATCCTGGGGGCAGTTCTCAGCCTGCATGCTCCCAAAAGGCCAAAAATGAAGTAAAAGCAAAGATGTTACTGTCCAAAATCCAAACTGTTACCTCCTTGAGCAGAGATCCTGGCTTTGGCTGCATCTGGCTGGAGTCTCAGGTCAGCTCTTCTCCTCAGCATTTCCCCAAAGGCACAGGGAGCCAAGAGGAGGAGATGCTGTCTGGAACTCCTTGCCACTCTTCTGGATCCCAGGGAACTGCGTTGTCTGGCTGTCACAGGGAACTGCGTTGTCTGGCTGTCCCAGGGCCATGCTGCAGTTCCAGAGACTTAGGATGAATCCTAGGCAGAGAGAAATATTTTTCAGCTTCAGCAAACATCTGTCTTAGTTTTTTTGAGAAGGCAGGCATGAGGACACTCTTGATAAAGAAGACAGAGAGAGGAATTCCCCTGGTTGTCAAAGTTCTCTCCCAGTGTTGTTATAATGCTGCAAGGATTTGATTATTGTGTTACAGTACCTAGAGCCATGCAGAGCTATTGCTAAGTATCTTTAAAAATTGAATGTATTCTTAAAGGAAGATCTGGGAGAACCACCAATTCTTACTATGACAGTCCATTCTCAACACAGACCTTACCAGAAGGTTTCACCATGGAACCTGTTAGCAAATCTCACTGTTTCACAAGCAGCAGCTGACTAACCACCTGTCACCAGGCTTATGTATATTTCAAGAGGAGAAAATGAGAAAAATAATACTTTATAGAGCTATTAACAGTTGCTACAGCCTTGTGACAGGGCTTTGAAACAGAATTTAGGTCCCCTACCTCCTGTTCTTGCAGTGAAACAGTCTGCCCAAGAGAGGTTGTGGAGTCTCCTTCTCTGGAGACATTCAAAACCCGCCTGGACGTGTTCCTGTGTGACCTGGTCTGGGTGATCCTGCTCTGGCAGGGGGGTTGGACTGGATGAGCTTTTGAGGTCCCTTCCAACTCCTGATATTCTGTGATTCTGTGATAAGACCCACCTTAAATGATCTGTTCATTGCTGCAGTGGAAGAGGCAAGACTGCATATTTCTGTGACACTGAGCTCCTTCCATTCCCATTGAATTCTGCAGGAGCTCAACCCCGTACTTAAGGTGAGATCCAGACACGCACCAGACTCCTCCTTGTATAGGAAACCTAGATGTATCCAGCAGTTGGGACCCATGGTGTTCTCTAAAGAAGTGCTGGCTGACAAGAGGAGCGGAGCGTGCCATAAAGCACATCAAAAGGTAAATGTAGTTGCAGTCTCAGTCATAGCAATGTTGAGGTTGTGCTATGTGCACAACCAGCTTAAAAATCAGGAGCAAATCAGCTTCCTGTACAATCCATTTCACAGATTGTTCACTGTTTTTTTCCTCACTCTTCTGTATTGATGTTTTAGTGGCATCCACTACTGCTCTCCTCTGCCTCTTTCCTTGGCATTCTTTTATCCTTTCAGATTTTTTCCTTTTATCTTCAGTATTTTTTCTTTCTGCCTCCTTTGTTTCTCTGTTGTTTCTCAGCTGTTTGTCCTCCTTCCTTTACTGACTTTTCTCCCTGACAGCTGGGGATTGAGCCAAAGACTGCTGAAGTCAATCCATTACCTTCAAAGTTTTTAGGATCAAGGTCTTATTCCCACTAGTTTCCCTGCTTCTTCTACAATCTCTTTTCCCATGCAGCATTCTCTGTGGTGTTTCCCTACTAAAAGATGGGTTACTGCAATATGCAGGGAAGGAAGGAGGTTTAGAGAGAGAAAATCCTAAGGACCTAGTAAATTCCTTACTGAATTGCTAAATCACTACTCTGACAGCACAACTGCAGAAAGCCAAGGGATTTGATCATAAGGTTGAGGTTTTTTTTATGCTTCATCACAGTCCAGCTTTTTTCACATGGCTGTGAGTAGTGGTCATTGCAAAGACAAGGTCTTTCAGGAAGAAAATCACTCTCATTAAACTTTGCCATACTGCACGCAGTAGCTAGTAACTGCATAGACATACACTTAATTGTAGCTGCTGATCTTGAGCTCAAACATACAGTATTTAATCACACAAAGTACAGAAAACATGAAAAATGGGGCAAAAAATATTGACTGAATATTTACTAATATTATATAAAATCATATAAATCCACACAAAGCATCTGTTTAATATATGCTATGTATATGTGTGCACATGTGTGTGTATACACGTGTGTAAAAGAAGTAGATATAAAATAATCTATTTACATATGTGTCTTTGTTTAGTCAGTTGTTCTATCACCCAATGACCCCTCCTCACTCAAGAAGGGGAACCAGGAAAAGGAAAGGAGGTCTGTGGGTTGAAATGGAAACAGATTTAATAAAACAATAATAAGAAACTAATATTAATACCAATATTAATATGAAATACACAAAGTCATATTCAGCCCATATAGTGGTCGTGAGCTGTGCACTCCCAGCAGCGAATGCTACATGTCAAACACTGCGAGTGCCACAGCTCCAGCGAAAGCATGACAGTCACACTGAACAGGGGAGTAGGCGACATCTTCCAGGGATGGTGACCATTAGGAAAGAAGATAATCCCCAGCAAATGTTCCCATTTATAGTGAGTGTGACGTTTATGATACGGAGTACTTGTGTTGTCCAGCTTGGGTCAGCTGCCCTGACTTCTGCTTCTCCTAACTTCTGCACCTGGCTAACTCAGAACTGTTTAAGACCTTGGTCACTGTGGCAAGCTGCATACCAGGGCTGACCACAAACCAAATCAAAGTGTCTTATCAACTTTGTTCCTGCTGATCAGGTGCTGCAGTCTTCTCAAAAATGCAGCTTTCCTGAAAAGAAAATTGATTCCATCGTTCTATCCCAGTGAAACCAGGACAATATGGAGAGGGAAAAGTACTGAATATGTATATATTGGATGTGTTAGATGCATTCTTATGGGATAGGTGTATGAAAAATAATTTATAGAACATTGTCTGCAGCAAATATATGCTGATGGTTGAATATTAATACATTTTTTTGATATAATATAGAGACAGATGCTCAGCCATTGTGGATGGACGCAGCCGCACTGAAGACTGAGGCCACTCGTGCAAACTCTGTTTTACATCAAACGGTATTTTGATCATATATTTATAGTCCTTTCTTTATATTCAGGCCTTCTTATGGATGAATATTTTGTGTGCGCAAACCAGAGGCATAGTAACTCTACTTACAGAAGAAGCCCCATCTACTTCTCTGTTGCCAGATGTTAGTGTGAGGCTACCCCTGCACAGCATGGCAGAATCTGTCTCGCTATGTGAACCTGCATATTAAAGTTGAACATTTTGCCAGCAGAATAGAGACTATATTGTTCTAAAATAGCCATCTGGGCCCCTGTTACTAGGGTGTGTAGGCACCATCACAATCCAAAGGGTGTTAGCTAAACTCCATTAGTACACCTATTTCTGATTTACAGGTGGAGATGTCAAGCTCTCCTAGATCATATGACACATAAATCTTTATGCAGGAAACCTGTGGTTGAGCTATGCATTGAATTCAGATTCAGACCTCAGCCCTCTTCACAAGCTCATTGTATGACACTTTCCTGAAGATGCAGTAAAGGTAAAACAGCCTGCAAATATTTTATAAAGCTTTTGCAAATCACTGAAAAACTGTCTTGACCTCAGTACTTCAGAAACATGCAGTAGTGCTGCAGTCAGTGCACAACAGCTAGACTCCAATGGTTGTTTT
>NW_010165197.1:0-1993 GCF_000695765.1 Mesitornis unicolor | reverse complement strand
CTTTTCCCCCAGCAGGAAACTGAGAGACATAAATTATCTACTACCTGCCAGCAAGGTGCCGGTACTGCAGAAGGTTTTTATGTTACTCAGGAACACATTATATCCAGCTTTAGAGATTCAGTGAAAGAAACGACAGTGTTCTTAACAGTAGGGCCACTTAAATGCAAAGGGACATGCAGACCTCAGACTTAAAGAAAGCAATAAAAACTGTAATGGAAAATTTCTAGGAAGAAATATTTGGAAAATATCTGTACTCAACTTTTAACTGACTCTTGCAGTACCTACTGTTTTTTTCCTCTGATATATAAAGAGCATCAGTCTTCCTGTGGTCCTAAAGTACTTTGATTCCAGAATGAAGGAATCAACAACAATAAAGTACAAAAGTAAAATTCCCATGAAAGCACACAGCATGGGTGTATTTCTACTTTGTGCTATGCAATGCCTGTACAAAAAGTCCACAGTCCTTCTAGACCTCAGAAACGTAAAGGGGTACGATGCAGAAAATGGAGGCACTACGTTATATGGCTTTGTGCAGCATCCTTGCAGAGCGTTGAGATAAAAGCATTCAGACTAAACTCTGTCTCAACTTGCCTTCGTTGACTGCAGTGAGTGAACCAGGTGAAAAGCACAGATATACCACAGCTTTACAACACAGAGCAGTCCCTTGAGATTCATTATGTATTTCCATCATTAACAAAATGTTAAAAAGAGTTCATGCAAAAGTATAAAACTGGAATGTTTGACCTAAGAAACAATCTTCCATTTAACAGTTGCACCTTTGTATCCCTTATTTTGGTGTATAAATAATCTTCCATGGAACTTGCCAGCTGATGTGTATGGATATGCTGCATCTGCAGCCCTGCTACCAGGTGCTGAGGAGGCAGCAGGAGTGGAAAACTGCCTCCAGGCTCTCCTCTCTGACAGACATCAGCTGGAGAAAAGCAATGTACAGCTGTGCCTCTTCTCTGGGACCTCTCCAATGTGAAGTCCTACAGGGGCTGGTCCTGTCTCTTTTCCTTTTCATCATGTGCTGAAGAGCTGTAAGAAAGGTCATGAGGAGCCGAGGGCTACAATACCATCAATCTGTTGATGGCAACCAGCTCGTATGTCTCTTTTCAGTTGATGCAGTCAGTGCCACGACACAGATGTCACAAAACTTAAAGGAGATAAGCCTGCAGATCAGAATCAGTTGGCTGAAGCTGAACTAAAGAAGGAAAAAATGTTGCTGGAAGGAAGGAGAACTTGATGTATATAAGGCAGTGAGCAAATCCTGCTTTCATTTTGGGCAATTTGGGGTCCCAGTGTAGACCACATTGCCCTTGGACTCAGTATGCATTCAGCTTGTATTTTTTGTCTGCTCTGCTGCCATTTTCTGTGGTAAAGGTGACTTATTTTACCTTTTGTAAGAGGTCTCCAGAGGCTTGTTCAGATTTAAAGAAGAACAAAGAATAAAGCTTGTCAAATAAAAGCAGCAACATATAGGAAACGTGGAAAGTCTAATTCCTTACAGACATACTTACTGTCAGTCCAGTTTTGTATTTCATTCTCAGTGAAAGATGTGTTTGAATATAGATGGACAAGTAAGGATTAGCAGACATAGTGCAGGCTTTGGAAATGAACGTGACCTGAAACTGTCTGGTTTTATAGCCTTGGGCAAATCACTTAATCTCTCTGCTACCATTTTCTGATCTATAATCCAAGGGCAGTAATTCTTTCTTGCTTCCCAGTGGTGAATTAATTAATGCTTTCACAGTGTTTTGCAGTGCCATATACAAATATTGCAATTACAGAGAAGCAAGCAGCATATGATATTAATGCCAAACAGTTACAGGGTAGAACTTGGGATGCTGGGTAGCGATGCACTCAGATACAACTGTAATGAGTTCATTAGTAATGCATGACTGGATTGATAAAGTAGTTGCCACTGTGTAAAGCCTTGTCTGAAGCTGATACTTGATAAATATATCAAATAATAAAATAATAAATAATAATC
>NW_010165196.1:0-503 GCF_000695765.1 Mesitornis unicolor | reverse complement strand
AGAAACATCTGAAATTCATAGGGACAACTGGGGAGAAAAGCAGGGACATGTTGTTTAATGGTCTTGAAACAGAACTCACACAGAGATCTCCTCTGGAGGCTACTAGTCACAAATATTTAATATTACACTTATTGTCTGGCTCAGCTCTCCACTGATGTGAGGTTCCTCAGTCACAAATGTTCACACAGTCAAGTGGGCAAGAGCCTGTTCCTCTCTCCAGCTGCTTTTCCATGGAGACCTGGACAAATCATCTTTTCTTTTTGTTTTTCACCTTCCGTCTTTGGAATGAAGGTGTCACAGTCTCTGAATATGGAGGTGCTGCTGAAATCCTATCTTGAGGCCTGAAGATGATGCTGAAATCCCATCTTGGAGCCACTCCCTGCCCCAGAAGAGGTTTATCAGCTTGGGTCCTCAGGCAGGTACCTCCACAGCTTGATGCCCATCACTTGGAGCACACCTCAGGTAGCACATTGACCACATCTGCAATATTGTGCCCAGTTCTG
>NW_010165195.1:0-839 GCF_000695765.1 Mesitornis unicolor | reverse complement strand
TTTTTTTTTTTTTTTTTTTTTTTTAATAATCAAGAGTTTCAATACCTGAATGTTTGCAAAACTGAAATATTTCACCGGGGCCCGGGTGCGCCCGAGGCCGCCGCTCTCAGAGGTAGAATGTGGTTTTTATTCTTTTTTTTGTCTTTTGTGGGTTTTTTTTTTCTCTCTCCTTTTTTACCTGAGTTAAGAGATGCGTGCTGGGTAAATGCGGCTGCAGCTGTGTCCGTTCCTATTTATTTTTTTTTTCTTTCCAAACCCCAGAGAAACTGATTTAGCCTTTTTTTTGTTTGTTTTCTTTTTTTTGTTTTCTTTTTTTAAATCGATATGCAAAAAAAAAAAAAAAAAAAGAAGAATGAAGTGGAAGGTAAATACGCTCTCAAAACAAAAAAAAAAAAAAGAGGGGGGGGGGGGAAAAAAAAAAAATTAAAAAAAAAAAAAAACAAAGGGAGGAAATAAAAATAATTAAAAAAAAAAAAAACCAAAAACAAAACCAACCCAACAAACAAACAACCCAACCAACCCAAAACAGTGACTGTACAAATGCAGTAACTCCCTAAGAAAAATCGAATGCCCGCTCTGGGCACGCAAAGGTCCCCCCTGGGATTTCTCCTTGCAAGGAGCTGGGCTGGATCCCAACAGCAGCAGAAGCCGGACAGATCCCCTCCCCTGGGCATTTCCAGCTCTGGAGAGGGAGGGGGGGAGCAAAAAAGGCTGAAAAACCCCAAAATTAAAAGGCTGGGAAAAAAAAAACACAACCCAAATCCCCTGAGATTGCTGCTTCCCCAAGCAAAAACTAAAATCAAAAGAGGAGGGGGGAGCTCGCCAGCATTGGACCCCCC
>NW_010165194.1:664-905 GCF_000695765.1 Mesitornis unicolor | reverse complement strand
CATCCCCCCCTGTCCCTACTTGTCCTCCTATTGCTCTTGTTCCTCCTTGTCCCCCCTCCTTATCCCTGCTCGTCCCCCCCATCCCTGTTGTCCCCCCATCCCTACTTGTCCCCCCTCGTCCCTGCCATCCCTGCTCATTACCCCCTATCCCTGCTCATCCCCCCCATCCCTGCTCATCCTCCCCTGCCCTGCAGACCGCATCCTGCAGCAAGACCGCAAGATCAAGGCTCTGCTGGAGGAG
>NW_010165194.1:0-404 GCF_000695765.1 Mesitornis unicolor | reverse complement strand
GCCTCCCCCTTGGTTTCCCGGCAGTCGAGTGCCTGAAGGAGATGTTCCCCTGCGTCGGCCGCGACCGGGAGCAGAATAACAGCGAGGCCGAGAGCTGCCCCAGCCCCGGCACCAGCAGTAAGAGGGGGACAGGGGGCGAGTGCCTCCCTGGGGAGGGGGCTTTGCCTGGTTTAGGGCCGCTCCAGACCCCGCCAGGGCTCACTCCCATCTCTCCCCGCAGATGGCGACGCCGGCAGCTTCAATGGTGCCCTGGAGTTCTGCAGAGGGGATTCAGATGCTGGGCAGAGGGTGAGCACGGTGCGGGGGGACACCAGGGAGGGGACACCCCCACTCTGTGTCGGGGACACCCCCACTCTGTGTCGGGGACACCGTGGTGACACTGTTCTCTCTCCATAGGACGGGAA
>NW_010165193.1:34484-61930 GCF_000695765.1 Mesitornis unicolor | reverse complement strand
TGGCACCAAGGATAAGGTGTTCCATCACATTATGGCAAGAGTCACTAGATGACACTGTCACATAATTTCACACAATCTTTTTTCTTAGTGCCTGTGTTCAGTCTTTGAAGATACCCTGTACTGTCTTTACGTCTCAGTTCCTGTTAAGTTTATACTGCTGCAAGCATCATGATGAGTTCCTGTCTGGTTATATTTCTCTGTGACTAGACTTTGCTGGAAGGCAGAGGCATGATCTCTCCTTAAGAGGAGAGATCTGCAAAGACCTCTGTCTTTGGAGAACTCAGGAGATACTCATGTCCATCATGGGACAAGGCTGCGATGGCACAGGGACTGCTGGGTGATCTGGTGTGGTGCCTTTGGAGAGAGGAGGTCAGCAGGGGGAGCCACAGATGCTCTATTGGAAGCCCATCTGCCTTCCTAGTTCAATGTGGTTCTAACATAGACACTTGTGGACTACTGGGAGACACAGTTGTCTTTCATGTAAAACTATGCTTTCCCTTGGCCTTTGTCCTGGCATAATGGCCTCTGGTCTTAAGTAAAGCCTTTTTTCTCCTCCACCTGATAAGGTTGAAATAGTTAGGCTCACCAGGCTCTATTATTTTATGCTTTATTTTATTATTATGTTATTTGCAACATCAAGATTTTGCTGCAATGCAAGCAGTGGTATGCAGTTATTGTCATGCTCCAGACATATTCCTGTTCTTGCCACTTGCATATTATCCCAGGACTTCCAGAGAATGACTTGAGACACTGCAGCCAGTCAAGTCTTGAAATTAAAATTGAGAGGAAGTGGCACACTTTTAAGGAGTATTCGTTACTTTTAAGCATGTGTCTGAAAAGCTTTCCCAAGAGTAGTTTTGTGAGCAATATGACAAAAAGTTATTTTTTTTTCTTTTGCTTTTGAGTTGCCCTGCTGGAATAATTTACTGGGTAAGCGAGGTCATTTTAGGGAAGCAGCTTTCAGCAACATTACAACCACAGCTCTTCTAAAAGCTGCTGTTGCTGCTGTTCACTGTACAGAACAAAAAAAAAAGAAAAAGGCAAGAAGTGTATTTTGAAAATAAGGATTATATTTTTTAAAAAATGGAAAAAAGAACAATAATCCTTGCATAATTTCCTCTGACTTGTTGACAGCATGCTTTCATAGTCCAGTCATAATTGAAACTAAGAATTTTTAAGACTGATATAATTCTATACATTCAGTTATAAATGTCTTTATAGAAAGAAACTATTCTTGTTTAACTATTAAAAAATGCACTACAATACTCAAGCTCTAATGTTAACTTGATAAAAATTGCTTGTACTTTTTTTTTTCTTAAAGAACATGAGAAAGCAACCAATATAAAAGCAGTGCAGAAGTGGCTGACTTTTTTGAGCACTAGTCTCAGTGAACTCCATCTTGGGTGTGTCAATTTATAGCAGGTTGTATTTGCACTCTCAGCCACTAACATTTGATACCAGTATGTTAAGGATCTGGTCTAAGTCAGATAACCTAGCTTATGACACACTGTCCTCTGACAGTGCCTTTTTCTCTCCATTAACTCTATGAGGACATTGGGTAATAGGGTTAGGTTATGTACTTAACGTTAGTTGGATAATGTTATGGGAAATGAATCCTACCTTCAGGTCATTAACAAACTTAATTTTGCACTGTATGTGGAAAAGGGAAGTAATCAGTGGTGCCACAATATTTATTATCATTTTTCCCTATTGTAAATTCACTACGGGCATGTTACATTACAGCTTGTATCTGCACCTCCAGGCAGATACAAGCCAACTAGCTTTAATCGAGTTAATTATTTCAGCCTTATAGAAAGTGTAACTCCTGCAATACTGAGCTTACCATAGGATGCAAAACTCACAGTAAAGTGTGGTAAATAGCCTTAAGAACACCCCATGCTGCTGTGTGTACCCTGCTGTCATGACCCAGATAGCTAATTCACATGTAGCAAGCAGAGTTGTCTGCATCAGTTCCAGTCACTTTGATTGCAGTGTAAACTTGTTCTAAACTAGTAGGATTTTTAATCTCTGATTGTACTTATGTATATGAAAGCAGAGCTGAGCTGGTATCTTTTCCTGTGCAATGCATTCAATATATCTACTAAAGCAAAGGGTGCTTAATTTAATCATTCTCTGTTTTGCAAATGCAAAGCCACCAGTATTTTTCTTGGGTAACATTTTTTCCCAATTGTAGCTATCAAAAGGTCAGAAGAAGTTCAAAATGACATGATGGAGTTTATCTATTTGTTTGAAAAAATGATCTGGTTATTGCCATAGCAAGTTATATTAAATTGTTTTGATTATATGATATAGGATTTTTATATTAATGCCATATTTTAAATGTATTTATAAAACAGTTGAGCTTTGACTACTATAGTTCAGACCTGTGCAGTTTTATAGTTGAGACATTTGCAAATTTACAGTTAAAATTATTTTGGCAGGAACCAAACATAGGTGCCTTTCAAAAGAAAAACTTGGGATAATTGCATCATGATGGATATTTTGAGTCCTATTCATTTCTGCTCTCAAAGATATTAAATCAATACAAATCCCAGGACTGACTATATGCAATATGTGAATGATAAATGTGATGAGGTTTGGATTTTTTTCTCATTTATGTGCACAGTATATGTAAATATGCCATTAAAGCTGATAAATTGTTTAAGTAGAATTGAAATGTTAATGGCATGGTTTACCTCAGGAGTAAAATGGGAATTGCAATACATATCTTTTGTAATATTACAGGTGAAAAGTGCCACAAACTGTTGTAAGTGAGGTAAGGTCTTCCTACTCTTTCTGTCCTATCATCACATGTAAAAATCTGCCAGGTATCTGCTTGCTGCTGGTTATTACCATACTACTTTTAGAGGACATACACCATAATTAAGAGACTGAAGCATAGGTGTTCTGCATTGTGGAGCATGGTGCCTTTTGACACTATCTGTAGTCCTTGCATGGAATTCTGTGTATTAATAGTTGCTCATGTCAGTATGATTCTGAGACTGATTCAGATACCATTTACAATGTTAAAAACTTTATTAGAAGTCGAGGGTTTTTTTTTTCAGTGTTCATTGATTTTGAACATTTTTAGAAACATTGCATTTTAGATTGAGAAAATATGTCACAAAAAATGACATTTAAATTTAATGACTATTAAGTATATCTACAATTGAACTATATTGTTGCTAGTGATTTACCTATTGTGATTGGAATTGACTTAATTGTCATAACTATAGTGCTAGGAAGACAGTAATTCCTCCTTCATTTTCACTAAATTTAATACAATAGGTATATAAGTTAAATCTCCTGAAATGTGGAAAAAGTAGCAAAAAAGTAAATGACAACAGGAAATGTCATTTTCTACTTTCAGGACTGCCAGACATTCTGTATAATACAGGATATCCTGTATATATAGTGAAGTCAAATACAAAAAGCATACAGGGCATACTTTTTTCTTTATTGTCATAGCAACAGTGCTTTTCCAAACAGGGGAGGAGCTTAAATTTCCAGAAATTCAGGAAGACAGCAGCTGCATCTGAACCTGGCAATAGCCTGTTCAATTGGTCCAATGCCGTTTGATGTGAAGACTGTGCACCGTGACTTGTACAGCACTGTTCAGGTTTCACCTTTTTGCTGCTTCACATTTCATGATGTGCCTTCTAAAAGTAGTTATACATTCTTGGGATGCTGTTGAGATGATTATTGAAGATGCAGGTGGGTATTAATGGAGATCAGCAAAGGTCACTGACCCAATCTATAGCTCATTCTCGAACAAAAGTTACTGGTTTTTTGAGAGCATTTTTTGCCATACCTCTTCTTTACTTACACATCACAAGGCCAGGTATCCCAGGACACCATTTCTCTCGCATTTGCAGTGAGAGACTCCAATGTATATTTTCCTATTCTGTGTGATGAACTTCCAGTGATAGCAGCAACATTGCTAAGTACATAATAACTGAAAAACATTTGTATATCAGTGTTATATGCTGGAATCAGCGTAGAGTGGAGATTATTACAGCAGTGAAAGTTCTGGGGACAAAGGACACACATTTGTACTAACAACAGGCTTCATTAGTCCTGTTTACTGAGCAACTAGCCTTTAAATTATGGGATGTACCTCATTATTAAGCCTCTGGTAAGTGTCTTTTCCTCTCAGTCAGTTTGTTTATTCACCCTTGATTCCAAGGATTTGCTTGATTTTCTGGTAAGTATAATATATTTCCTATCCAGATGCCACATGGGATTACTAGACAATTTACTTATCTGAACAAAATAAATGTCTTTCCTTTGAAGCCTGGGGTAACTCACATCCTTCTCTGCTTTCTACTGGAAAATGATAAGTCTTGGAGAAAAAAAAACAACAAAATCTTCCACAGTGACATACTATAGTATTCTGTTGGATGATCCTTGATATTTTTTGACAGAAGGAGTCAGCAGAGGCTAGGCTCATAGTGCATTAACCTCTCCTGTCTCACTTTTCCCATACTCCCAGTTTCTTGGAGAGTTTTTAGACAAATTTGATCAGGCTAAGTTGACAGTCCTGGGATTGCAGCAGCTGTTTGGGCTGTCTCAGTACAGTGTCTTATCTAAAGTTGGCCGTGATTCTATAATAGCAGTGACTCCCTAATGCTAAAGTACTTTTTCATCTTCTTCTCTCACCTTTTATTTTGATTTTTGGCTGAAAACGTTGGCCTCTTTAGTTTACTGTTGTTAGATGGAGTGAGTTCAAGATACTAAGCAAACAAGGGGTTTGAGTTTAGGAATGTTTTCAAAATAACTATAAAATATGAAATTTATGTTATCCACAATATGTTGGAGGTCAGTTTGCCCTCAAAACATAATATCTGACAATTGTGCTTTCTTAGTGTGGGTTAGAAAAATAATATAGTAGACTTAGGAGAACATCATAATTTAAGAAGTGACACATTTCAACAAAGACATAAAACTGTAGGCAGTACAGAAAAGAAGCAAAACCTTAAGAAACCATTACTTCATTAGGACAAATATTTTATGTCTCTTAAAAGACTCCTTATTAAAAAGGGTGAGCTCTAGGACATTCATGTTTGCATGAAATCATAAATCTGCCATTTGAGAACAAGAAGTGCTTCTTCCTATGGATAAATTGATTTTTATTAAAGCTTCATTAAATTCTTTGAAAATAGGGAATCTAAGTGTATGGCTAAGAGTCAGCTCACAGTTATTTTTAATATTCTCTCATCTTACAAGTGTAGTGGTCAAGCCAGTTAGGAAAGTCAGCACCATACAGTAAGTGTGCAGTCTGTGAAGCATATAAACAAAGCTGAACATTTGCTTGCTATTAGCAGGGAAGTGTTCCTCTTGAGGAACCCCTTACATAAAATATACAAACTTACTCATATTTCCCACATTGCTTAACTTCTCGTCCCCTTTCCTTAGTGTCCTTTCCCCTTTGCCCTCAAATGTATGGGCTAATATATATGATTTAAAGTTACCTACATTCCCAATGGATTGGCAGGCCAAGGGCTTAGACTTTAATTTGTCTGCATGCAGATTTAGGGCTTATTTTCTCCATGAAAATGTGGAGCCACTAGTGGAGTGGCTCTGTACTCCACTAGGAAACCCAAGGCTTTTTTTTTTCTGGTAGCAGGGAAGTGGGGCAATTCCTGCTTAGCTTGAGAAAACCGTGAAGATGCACTGCCTATTAATCTCTTCGTATTTAAGCGGAGAATTTTTATGATTATGCATGAGGGAGACAGAGATAGGAAAGGAGTGGGGAAAGGTTATGCTTTCATCATGTTTTCTGGGTCTCCCAATTCATTTAGCCTTATCTGTGTCTTTTAGATTGCAAGCTCTTAGGTGCCATGTCTGTTTTTATGTATGCCTTTAATAGCCTATCACCAGTGTACAACAGATAGCTAGTTAAAAATTGTTGAAGTTTTCCAAGGAAACCAAATTCTCTTCCAGAGAATGCTGAGAAACTAGAACTGTTTTCATAAAAATGTCAGTTTCAGGGAAAATTCTGAAGAATAAAATTTTGGTGAAAATGTTTCAAAATCATCTAAACATGTTGCTCTTGCATTTTCTAAACAGAAAGCTCATTTCTCAGTTCAGAAAACTCCTTTCCGTTTTAAAGCTCAGTAAGCTTATGATGAAACACTTAATTATGGCTTATAAAATCTTGAAGTAATCCAAGAGACTTTTTTTAAAAAAAAAAAGAAACAAAGTTGCTCGAAAACATTTTGTTTTGTTATTGCTTTACAAACATTTTGAGGTTTTGGCTACATCCAGAAAATAATTTTGCATGCAGCTCTGCTACATAGTGATTAATTTCATCTTTGTGTTAAACTTTGAGGATGATGGGAAAGTAATCAAAACAAGAGCTAGTTTATTTTGTTTTGTTTTTAGAATTAGACTTGGGAAAATAAAAACTCATTTTGGATGAATCATTTTACTTTTAAAATTTTCAGCATGGTTTATAATCGCTGATTCTATTGGTTTCTAATAAATTCATCTGCTTTGAGTTCCTCTGTAAAAGATCAACATTTAAGACCAGTACACCTGCTGCTTAAACTACCCTCCTATTTTGTAAATATGCCTGCTGCATCTGCGTTAGCCTACGTAAGCCATCTAAATATTTTCCCTTAAAACTGTCTGGGACAAAAATATGCCCTTTTACCTAAAATTATGTTGACACAGAGAGCAGAGATGATAACGGCTAGAAGGATATAGGTAAGCTGCATAGTTTTAAAGACGAAACAGAAAAATGCACAATGGAATAGAGAAAAAGATGAACACAAACCCTTGCAGTCCTTCCTTGGTTTTCACTCTAATGAGGCATTCTTGGGTGTTTTGCCGCTGCCTTCATAAAATGAAGAAAAAGGATCATGATGAGACAGTGTCTGATTGGAGAACAGAGGCAAGTAAAGCAGATTTTGAATAACATAATATAGAAGAGAAAGCTGGAATTAATAGTAAGAAAATTGTTTTTTTAATCTATTTAGAAATAAGGGCAGAGAAGAACCATAATAGGATAAATTACATTCTTGTAACTAGGTGCTATATAGTCATGGAGCAGTGTAACACGCAGATCCAAACGTAACCATTTATAGAGCATATATATGTGTTGCATGATATTTTAGGAGTGGCAGTGTTTGAATTATTCCAGGAACAAGGAAACATGCTTCCTGTTGAATTGCCAACACTGTTACTGTCAGCATCTCTGTGTTGCTTGGACATCTCCAGTCCCAGTGCTGTCTTTGTTAGATACCAGGTAGCTTCTGAGAGCTGACTGAAGCTCCGCAGAATGTGGCTTGGTTCCATGCTAGCCTCTTGGAGAGAGGCTAATTTATGCTTATTTGTAAATCTGTATTATTCTATGACTTTAAAAACTGAGTTCATAGGTTACTTGTAGTGCAAATGAAGAGCAGGCAACAGCTTTACTTCTTATTCCTAGATCAAATCTTTCTGGACTATACTTTTTTTTGGGTGTGTATCTAGAATGTGGATACCTAAAGAGGAAATGCTTAATTTTTGTTATCATCCATGTAGTTTTCCAAAATAAGTGTTCTCATCCACTGAGGCTCTCAGTCAGGTTTTAATTATCACAGTGTGATGAGTACATGAGCAGTAACTCAAATTTCCTGGTCATAGTCTGAAACTAATTATGAAACAGGTTTGCAACAATAAGCTGGCCAGAATCTATCAAACGTTGATCCTTTTCCATGTCAGCAAATATAGACATTAAAAAGATGAAGGAAAGCTTGAGCTGAAACACTCTTGTGTTTCATCCACCTCATAGATAGGCAAAACACTGTAGTGATGAGTCCACCCTTTATTTACAATATACACAATTTGTGACAGTGGTTTTTATAACTCTAAAAATTGCACTTAATAAATATGAGAAGATTCAGGTTTTCTCGATTACTTAAACCTAAATGTTTATTCAAGCTTTCATGAGAAGTTTGTCTTAATTTAAACAGAGCTAGGGCTGCTGAAAGGGTGCCATTTTTTTGATGTGGTCTCAGTACACATGAAACAAGTTTTAATAACATCCACACTCATTTAGCCAGTAAATGTATTCTGCAGAGGTTTTGGTTCGGCGTGGTTTGCCCACTGTAGTCAGAACGGAACTGAAGTTGACTTTTCATAGGTAGGTTGCATTTAAAGGTTTTATCTTTCATTTCATGTAATAAAAAGATTGCTGGATTTAATTAAAAGAATCAGAAGAAACATGTAAATATTGCTGCTGTAGTTCAGAGCAATGCAGTATTACTTCTATTTTCCCTTTTGATGTTGATGTTATGTAGAAGTTGGAGACACTAACGCATTGTGGATATTGCTGCTGAGAAGAAGGGAAAAAGATAGACTTGAAATGCAGCCTGCAAGATGGCACAAAGCCAAAGCACTGAAAAATAGCAAACGTCACATTTAACAGCTGGACGCAGAAATATTTCTCTTTAATTTGGAAGGAGAAAATTTTTTTCACAGCAGGGCACTCTCAAAAGAACACAACATCAAAGAGGGTGGGTCTCCCCAGTCAAACATCATCTGGCTCCAGTGATGGAGCAAAATGAATGAACTGTCAGGACTTTTTTCCAGTGTGTATGTTTTTGCCAAGTGAAAAGTAAAAGGTTCAGTGGCTTGTTCTGATCACAGACCAAATCCTGATAATGGAAAACTGATTCCCTAAAGTCTTCCTCTGATCAGCTGACAGGACATGTCTGAAGAAGACCGCAGATTGATTGATGGTCCACTTTGTATTGATGGCCCCTGCCACCCTTAGAGATAAGCGAGATATGCTAAATGCTTAACAGCTCTAGAGGGCTCCTGTGATTGTGACTCAAGCAATGTTCTAATCTAATGTTTTAATCCTCACAGAAACAAACTCTTTTCCAAAGAAACTTGACATGATACTTAGCAATACCAGACACGCACTCTGGCAAGAAAAAAAAAACATTTCACATTCTTCACTGTGTGTCCGCTAGCAACACCAGCACTACTCCTTAAGGCACCCTTTTCATCTGCTTCTTGACTCTGACTTCAGCCCCAAGGCAGTTGCAAAATAGCTATCACCATGCTGGTTTTCTGACAGTCTTATAGTCCAAAAAATTTGAGGGAATAATACAGAACACGCATTTTTTCATTATAAAAACATGGCAACACAGTTTGTATAGCCATTACTTGTTCGTTTTATGAGGAATCTCAGGCATAGTTTATAATATACTTTATTACTTGACCTTTTAATCATCATCTGGGAAACTTAGCATTCCAGACATTCCAAAATATTCCAAACTAAAAATATCAGTGAGACCCATTATTTAAAACTCACAAAGGAATTAAGTATTTTTTCTAAAATATGTAATTTTTACTGAAATTCCTCATTTATGGTGAGCCTTAATGAGATGTTCAAAAAATAATTGAAAGAATTATCTGTGAAGTTTGTACTGTAGTGGTAAATGGGTGCTCTGCTGAGACAGATGTTCTACACATAGACTATAAAGAAAGTCCCTATTCATATTTACTTACAAACTCAGAGTGAAGATGAAGAAATGGTGCACCAAGAAGAAGTACAAAAAACCCTGCCTTCTACAGCCACAGGATCAAGACACAGAGTTCAAGTACTTGCTGTAAGCCATGTGACAAACCTTTTTCAGAGCAGGAGCTGAACCCAGACATCTGCAGAGCAATTCCAGTGTCTGAATAGAGATGCTTAATGCCATTTTAAATCTTGGAAAGTATCTATGATGTACAGACAGGGCTGACAGGTAAGACATAGAACTCAGGGAGATCTTCCTGTCTTCTGGAGCAGTCACTGCAGTCTCAGAAGGATTCTTAGGGCAATCAGAAACACTATTTGAAATTTAAGTTTAAACACCTGAATATAACTGTTTGCACTCTAGTCCAGTGCCAAACCCTTATCAGTGGGTCACAATCATTACACTAGGAAGCAATGCTTTTGTCAGAAAAGTAATGTTCTTGACATTGTTTGAAAGTGAGGTTACTTGTGGACAGGCTTTCATTTCAGAGAGGTTTTATTTTTTTTTCCATTTAACTAATTTCTGAATTAGATTGTGGTTTTTTTTTCAGTTCATTTCTTTTTCATAGAATGCCCATGAACCTAGAGACAGGAATGTCAAAGTGAAAGTGGTGGAGGACGTCATTATCTTGTGAGCTGATGAGATTATCTCCAGAGATCCCTTCCAACCTCAGTGATTCCGTGATTCCATTATTCCCTGAAGTGCCCCTGAGTTCAAATAAGACTATAGCCTTTCATGGCACATGCAAAAGAAATAGAAGAATTCCCCATCTCAAGGCAAAATTTCTTGTTTAGAAAGTTAGAACAAATTATATCTGCTTTTACCTGCTTAAAAAACAGACAAGCATGTAGGATTCTGAAGAGTCCAAGTAAATAGGAACTTGAGTCCCATTGACTTCAGTGGCAGTTTTAAGTCTAACTTGCTAAAGGATTTTTGCCTGTTTGCTACAGGATTGAGAGTGTCTCTAGAAGCTCTGTGCTTGAGGAGATCACAACCTTTCTAAACTGGTTCTTGAAGTGCTTAAAGTATAAAGAAGCAACAGCTTTCTCTTGGTCTGTAGTAAGATAAGCTCTGAGTCATCTGTGAACAACAGACCCTCCTTGCTCTCCCTGTAACTTCTTTCCTTCTCACATATTAGAACCAGGACAATTTAAAATTATTTCCATTTGCAAGCATCTTTTGGTCCTAAGTGATTTCTCTAAGGTCATAAAGTTATCAGTAAATTACCTTAGGAGCTATGTAGCCACTCACTTGTTTCAGCTGCATTGCCTAGTTTGATGCTGAGTCATGAGATCTGCCAAAACTTGTTTTTGTACGAGCTGCTTTGAAGTGCTGTCCCCTGTCACATTATGTTTATGGTTAGCTATTTTGCCCTTTTATTTCTTTGTCCAACTGGAGGGATGTATTGACTATATGGAAACAGACTGAAAGAACATCTCAGCTGAATGACAGAGGACCCTTCTGGAATATTGCTTGTAAAAGAATGAAAAAGTACAAACCAAACAATTTTGAATTTCAATTTGCTATGTCCAAAGATTTTGAGAAGCTGCAAGAAAATGGCCAAAGCTCTGTCATTACCTTGTGAAGGAACCAGTCAGGTTTTCAGAGGCACCTGGGGCAACAAAGATCACCATAACTGTCTTGATTGCCTGCCTCAGAATATAATCTTAGGAGCTTTATTACTGAGCAATTTCAGGAAGGCTTTCCAGTTGCCTGAGGGTTTCCAGCATCGTGCTCTTATGGTCTTTATGTATCTCCCTTGCTGATATGTGTACTGGGATACAAATGTACCAGCCAACTGGTGTGAGAGTCTTCTGTTTGAGTTATTTTAACTTTGATCATTTGCCTCCCTGTTTTTAAACCATCTTTTCCTTTTTAGTCTGTTTTTTCCCAGTCCCATAGAATACTGAGCCTAGATTGACAGCACTGCTCTTCATGCTTCATGTCCCACATAGATGAGACTGCAAAGAAAAACTTCAGTCCGTTGCCTCACTGTGGTCTTCTGCTACCAGGACTGCATGGAAATGCAGTGCAGTGACCAGGGTGGAAACACCAATGCCAAGCAAAAATGTCTCCATTGCAGAATGACCAATGGCTGGAGTGCCACTTCTTTTTCTGTCCTATCACCAGACCTGTCAGGAGAGTGCAAAAGCCCACACTGAAGAGGCCACGTTATATCAGTGGATACTGTAAGAGCACCGGACCTTTACAGACCTGTTTGCATGTGTGCAAGTTTCCAACTTCATATGATTTTTTTCTGCTCTGTGTCTTCCTCCTTTTGCCCTGCTGTTGAGTAACACTGGTTATATGTAATTCTTCCCTATTCCAGGACCTTCGTGGGCTAGTGTCAAAATAAACCTTTGAGACTTGACTTAAAAAAAATTAAAATTAATGAAGTCCACATAATCAGCAGGGCATTGCACTCGTGGCACTTTCTGGAATAAGGCCTCAATCCTCCAACTGGTTACACAGACGCTTGATTTCACACACAAGTAGTCCCATTGATCTCAATGGGACTACAACATGTGTGTAAGTGTTTGCTGGACTGGGGTCTAAGTGAGAGATGAAGCCTTTCACCTAGCACAGACAGTTCAAAACAATGTTTATAGATTCATATGCTATAATCCTTTGAGAAACATTAAAACTAAATAGCTTTTAATATTAGTTGGCAAGTATTCTCTTTTATAAAATTTGCTAGATGATGCCTGCTAGATTAAAGAGAAGAAACATGAAGCAGATATTACAAGATGTACACTCCATATCAGATATGGCTAATCGTAGAAAATGGCTTTAAATAATGTGAGCAATTAAAGACCATTGGCTGTCAGGGTATATTTCTGTGTGTTTTCACAGAGATGTTGCATCCCAGGGAGATTATTGCCAGCAAATGTTGGAGAATGTTTTAGTCTGATTTTAACCAGTGAGGCCTCCTGACATTTCCTCCTTGCTCGCTTATTTCAGATTTATTGTTAATAGTTTATGGCAATTCAGAATGCTTCAGTGCAGTTAAAAACATTTTTAAATCTTCATGCTAATTCAAAGTATAAAGAAATTGACATAATTTTTTGCATGTAATACAAAAATTGCAAGGGCAAAAAAAATATTTAAATGAACTGTTGCATTTTCTACATGGCAACAAATTGTTATCCAGTTTTTTAAAACATAGAAGTGCTTTGAAGTAAGTAACTAGTTATTGACATAGATTGATTTCACATACATGTAAATACTGTAGTAACTAGATTTCACTATCTACATAATAATAAAAACAAAGTGTTCTTATTTATCCTAAGCTAACAAGCTTAGATGTTATCTGTACCATATTTATATTTTTAATCCTGGTATCTGTCTATAAAGAATCTAAAGCCATATTTTAAGTGGCAAAACACATTAGTTAGTCTTATCAAGCAACAGCAGAATATATGAGAAGCATTTATAACTGATATATTTCTGAAATAATGTCCATATAGATGAATAGGAAACTTGTCTAAATGTTTTCACTTATAGTAAAATGAGGTTGCTCATTGATTGTTTCTACACAGCTTTCTCATTCAGTGTGTAACCAGGAGAAGAAGTATATTCAGATAGGCCCTCCTCCTCTAAATCAGACGCCCACCTCCTAATATTAAAGACATTTAAAGTCTAAAAGTATTCATTCCCCAAACAGTTGTTATCATCAGATATGAATCCTGCTATAGTTTGATTTTCAGCTACACTTCTGAAATGTAATCTCTTCAGAGAATTTAATCAGTTTTCTCCTTCTCTTTCAATTCCTGAAGCATTTTCTTCTGAACTTTTCAGACTCTCTAAGTAATGAAATCCTTTGGCAGTGTGTTGATTTCAAAGGGAACTAGGCACCAGTGTACTACACAGAATCCAATCCAAATGAGTAAGTTATCTAGTCATGCATACAATCCAGTTTGCTTTCAGTTTAGCATGATTAGAAATGCTAACAAATAAATAATGTATATATGTCATAATAAACACTAGAGCCCATTGGCCTTTTGCTTAACAATTACTGCCTTAGGCAAGTCAAATCACTGAATTCTACTTTGCACTTACCTATGCAAGTCTCAGAGCATTTCAGAAAAGTGACTGCTATTTCTTCTGCTTTACAGAAGAACTAACATTCCTTGTCATTTATTAAGATGTCCATAGAGCTCTGTTCTACCAGTAATGCCACTGAACACACTCTTCAGTCTATCAAAACATATGTGTATTGAACTTTACTTAAAGCACAAGTTTATGTCAGGGGATGAACACAATGATGCAAAACAAATAACAAACAAACAAACCAAATATAAATAATTGGCAGTTTCCTTCAAAAGAAATAATCAAATAGTGGAACCACTCCAAAAAGGACCATAGCAGACACGCAAATCCTGGGCCTTTTTGCCTGTAGCTTTCTTCTCTAAATGTTCAAATGAACAAATGGACAGACAAAATGGCTTGAGTGGCTGAAGAACTATGAGCTCTAGGGAGGAAACTGGACATCAAGGTTTAGGATGCATCAGAAAGATTATGTGCAAGGCAGTGGGTCTCGCTGCCTCTGTACTTACAGTAGTTTAGAGTACATCCATGGTTTTTAAATGCATGGCTGATGGTCTATGAAATGTACATACTCATCAGAAGTACTCCTTGTTATCTTGACTCTTCCCACTGAAGTCAAGGGTAGAACTTGTGAGAGGAGAAGGCTAATGCTGAGTGATTTGAAAATACTATGACCTTATGCATGTGATGTCAGTGAGAATAGCAGTGAACAGCAAAAAGCAAGATTCTCTACTAATGGTAAGAATTAATTCTTGCATGATTTGTGCTTTTCTTCACGTCTCTTTTGATGTCTTGCAACATGAAAAAAATGTTTCTGATAGCTACTTTTACAATACAAATGTACATGTGAAGAAAAATTCCACTTTCGGGACTAGTCTTTTCTCCCTCTGCCTGCAAGAAAAATGAAAGGTCAATTAAATTGTATGCTAATACCTTTTTTATTTGGCTAAATGGGAAAATAAAATGCAGGCAGAATTTCAAGAGACACGATCATTTAGCAGGCTATGGAAAGAGAACAAAAGAAAGCAACAGAGAAGAAAGAACTACAATGGACTAACCATTTTTTCTCTTCTTGTCTTATCTGCAAAATTGTTTTTAATTATTTCATAGCTTGGATTTCTCTGCATGTCTGCTATTACATTTAGGGTCCTTTATTCTAAAATTCTGTGGTACCTATACCAGAAACTGGAACAACAGTCTTTAGCACTGAAATTACATTTGTCCCCATCTATCCAAATGAGCAATACTGACCATGTCAGCACTGAAGTAACTGAGAGTTCTCAGAAGGCTCTTTAGTGCTCTGCCTTATCTGTTAGTATTACTTTAGATTTTACATGGTCCTATGCAGACTTGATATGCTGCCAGTGTGACACATGTTCCAGCAACTGCTGTTTATATTACTTAATAGTTGTTGTTCATAGATTTTATAGCATCACTTATGTGGGACACTGTGCTTTAGAAATGATATTATTGCCATTAAGTGTTGCTGTTGTCATTGTAAGTTTCAATATCTACAGCCTCCAAATAATTATTGGTAACCAATCCAACAAGTAATAAATCCAGTCCTTCATATTTAATTTATATTTGCATGCCATTACAAGATGAACCTGACCAGTATCCGTATGTTGGCATGCTACCTGCTTTTTCCTGTATTACCCAGTTAGAATGCATGTGTAGGTCATCAGGAATATCAGTGGCACCCTGTAAGAAATTTCATCATATACCTAATGCCTTTCTGTATTTATGTCTTGTTAACTCAGTAAATTGGTGTTTGTAAGGAAAGGAATTTTAAAAATAGGCAAGAGAAGACAAGTTGTGCTGGTTAGACTTGGCACTTTCTCGGAAAATGAAGCTGTTTCTGTTGCATTCTGAGGTCAAATGATGAAATTAGTAGAATAATATGCTTCAAGTTCTGAGTCCCTTGATAGATAACTTACCAGTAAACTATCTGTAAATAGTCAAGAACCTATTAAGTTAATTAATTATATGGGAACTGCTAAGGAGGAACACAAGGCGTGTCAAATGAGAAGGTGAGTGCAGTCCTCATTTATCAGACCCCAGTCTCTGCCAGTAGTCCGATGCATTCCTCAAAATTGGAACAGATCATAAAAAAAGAAATCTTAAAGCTCTGAAATATTTAAAGCAAAAGCAAAATAACCCTTAAAACTCAGCAAAAGCAACAGTTAACAAGTACATCGGGTCAGAAGAGGGTAAAGACCTAGTGAGCTGTTTAGTTAACACTTTCAAGTGTAATCAAAACAGGAAAATGAAATAATTAATTTTGATTATGCTGCTTTGATCAATGACTGTTGTAAGATACAGAAAAAAACACATGTATTCTCCACAGGGAGTCGCAGAAATGTTGCTTGGTTTTTTTTTTGCCATGAGGCTCTTGCAATGTGTTAAAAGTTTTTCCAGTGTAGATGGATTTAGTGATCTGAGGTAGTCAAAGATTTCCAGTAACATCAGTTTATCACAGGATTCTGCAGTATTTTTTTTAAAGACACTGTAAATGTTTAAGTACATATGCATGTACAATACAGATGCAGGTGAATATGTATATCCACATCCATATAGTCTGTTATAATGTCTGGGTTCACTACTTGTGCTGCAGGTTTCCTTTTTCTCTGTTATGGCAGGTCATGGTTTGCTTCCTCATGATGGTTTGTTCAGGCAATTATATAGTGATTGCCAGAATCAGGCAGTTGTAAAATGAATAAGAATTGGTGCATGATAATATAAATAAAACCCATCATATCAGTTAAGATTTTTCAGATTTTAATCTGTATTATGCAATTTGACAAATAGATACAATCCAGAGTTGCTATTTCCCTTCTAAGGTTAGAGTTTCTGCTTCCTTACATATGGGTTTTCATTCCTGTAAAAACAGGACTGAGAGTGCTGTGGGATGGATTCTGACTATGCAGATTTATTTACAATGTCAGTAATATCCCCCTAGAAAAGGAGAGCATAGTGTCACTGATGCATCAGTACTTGCAAGAATAAAGCGTTTGAAAATATTTGATCTTGTAAAGCAGTCCTTCCTTCTCCAGACCAAGGTCTGAGAAAGCTGCAGTGCTGCATTTTTCATGGCAGGTTTTAATTTCTCATGTCAGCTCATGACTGTCCATATACACAAAGTTCTCTGAATAGGTCCCTGTGTGCCCAGATATGGCTGGCTGTACTGATTATGACAGTGTTTGTCTTTCCTGTTTCACATTATCTGGGGATTAGGAAGCTATCAGCTCTTTATTTACAGGAATTGGTTTTGCCTTATGTTAAGCCATATATTGTTGTCAGTCAGTACCATGTAAATGAATAGGTAATAGATTGTTTGGATAGGTATTGCCAAAATGGTCCCAGTGAAGCACTGTTACTCATTAATTTTTCCTTCCCTTCCTTTTTGTAGGCTTATTTCCTGTAAAATTCTCCATCTCCATTACAGATTTTTATTGTTTAGCATATTTTTCTCATAACATTACATTAATATGTTTACATGAGAATAGATCCTTGCTGATAATCAACAAGCTGCCATATATAAAAAATAGACAAAATCCCCAGAACTGGGATATGTGTTTGCTCCTAAAGACTCCTTCTTTGTCTGACTTTATTCCAGCACCCTGTGCATGTTGGGTTAGCATCTTGCTTCTCCCTCCCAAGAACAACTCGCCAGGCTCCACCTGGTCCTTGTCACAGGCACTTGGGGACAAATAATAAGGATCTCTCTATACATCTCATTTCCCTATCTCTCATGCTCTGGCAATGGACATATTTGATCATGATTACTCCCAGTCCCTCTTGATCAATAGCAAAAATCAAGTCTGGCTTTTGAATTTGAGACTCTCATGTGGTGGAGTAAAGGTCTAGGTTCTGATTCCTGTGTTTTTATGTGACTTCACAAAGTGCATCCTGTGCCAAACAGAGACACAATATTATCTTTTGAAAAAAGTACCATAACTGGCTCTCATGTCCTTAGCAAGGATATCACGTTTAGGAAAACCATGATTCCCGCAGGACTGATTTCTTGTTTACTACTTCAAAAAATTATATGTCTCAAAGGAGCTTCTAAAGACATCTTCCAGTCTGTTTTTCCTTCTTGTCTCATTTGTTCTGGTATTATGAATCCTACAACTCCCTAATGTATCATATGATGTTGGTGAGGTACATGCTCTTGATGCAGCTGAGATATGAAGGAAGGGATACTTGTTTAGGGATTACTACTGCCCTTTGCTCAGATGTTCTAGCCATTTCAATGCAGACATCCAGATTTTCTTGTTTATCTGGCAGTTCATTATTTAAGGTCAGCCTGTCAGAATAGCCTAAATAATCTTTGGGAAACATGGTCACATCTTTGAGACACAACAAATATGTTTAATACAAAAAGATTGGCTTGATAAAAGAAACATGATAAACTTGCAACACCCAAAATACTTTTCTGCTGTTCCATGTAGATTTCTAAGAGCATCAGTACGCAACGACAAGTCTCATGGCAATAAATTCCTGGAAAAGGCTCAGAGAGAGACCAGCAAAGCAGTGAAAATGATTGCTGATGATTTGTTCTAACTACTTGACCTTGTGACATCTCCCTCAGATATATGACCAAGATGGGACGCTGCAGCACTTTATTGATGGTGGAGAACCCAGCAAGTCAAGCTGGATGAGGTATATCCGATGTGCAAGGCACTGTGGAGAACAGAACTTAACTGTTGTTCAGTACAGGTAAAGTACATTTTGATTTGTTCAATCCAACACAGTGAAAATATTTTTAGTGAAAAGTCAGACGGTAGCTGTCACCAGTTGCCTTTGATTGCAAAGACAGTTGCAGAGCTTTTTTGAGTGTGCTCATCTAGGACAATGCAAAAGCTGCAGAGTGTTGTGAGGATGGGTTTAACTTCAGTTGCTCTAAGCCGAGTCCCTTGTGGTAAGCATGCTAGGTTTGGAGCTCCTGGGAAAAAGTACAACCCTGTGCCACTTGGTGCAACCACCACATGCACAGAGCCCTCTGCACGTTTTCAAACAGTCTGATCAGTAACAAGCCAACACAAGCAACCTTCTGCCCTTAATAAAGATGCATGTGCCAGAGGAAGGGGGAAAATGGAAGGAGTTTTGAACCCAAAGCCTTTCTGAGAGTCAGTCATGAGATGTATACACCTAAAGCTTATGTGTGCACCTGCCAGCCAAGATTGTTAGTGCTTGTGCCTCTTACATTGCTGACTAGAGAAGGTCAAAATGTGAAGAAAAATGTGAAAAAATTATGGTCCATTTTGCTTTGTACTCACATACAGATCCAGAAAACCCAGACAATGCATTACATAAATACATGATCTCAGTTATAAACAAACCGTTTGCCTCAGAATCAGAAGCAACTGCTTGGCCTTATTAAATGTGGTAGGAAGCACATCAAAGAATGCCCTGGGCTTGCTAGTCACAGTAAGAAGTCCCAGTTTTGGCTAGTAGCTTTAGAGAGTGGAGTTTCTTTTCTTGAGGAAGAATTTTAAACTTATTTTAAAGTACCTTTAAAATTAAAAATAAAACATACAAAAGCAAGCTAAAATAAAATATATATAAAATTTTATTATCCCATAGGGTTCCAATTTAACAATGGTAAAATTGTTCCATTGCATTTTCAATTTTTTTATTCTCTGGCCAGTTGTCTAAATAATGCCGCAGTTAAAAAAAATAACAATCCTCTTTATACATTACAAATCTTTTACTATACCCTTAATTACCTGATATCTATAGCTAAAATCCCATTGGATTTTAAACAAACACACTGGATAATGAAAAAAGATTGCTGTGATGAAAGAGTATTTTTGTAAGTATCTTGTGAACTATTTCTCAGTGTGGTGGTGTGTGCACACACACACATATATATAAATAAGGAAAAAAATATGCCTACATATATATATAGATGACAAACCTAAATGAAAAGTGAGCATAAGAAAGTCATTACATGTCTGTCAATATTAAGTGGATTTTACAACTCTCCTTTCATGATGGAGTTTTTACTTTTTACTTAGAGTTCCCTCTGTTGATCTGTTTTCGATTACTTCAGATCTTTATAAAATGAACTACAAAAACACAATTTAAAAAACTGGCATCCATCACCAGTGACTGCATCCAAGTGTAAGAAAATAGAAAAGTTGGACACTAAAAAACCAGCCTAATTTTTATTGTACATGGACGTTCTCCTCACAGAAAGTCAGCTGGTTTAAATTCATTCTGTTATGATTTGTAATATCTAAATGGAATTTTCTTCAAAGTGCTCTTGATTGATTGACCCTTAGCTGAACGTTTTGTTTTTATTTTGAGGCTGACAATAATGTTTGTTGGCATGTGTTCTGCTTCAACTGCTTTGGGACGCCATGAAGCTATCTTTATGAGTCATCCAACCACAATACTAAATACATGTCAGCAAAGGAAATATTATCCAAAAAGGGAAAAATCCCTTTGATGTACTTCAGCATGCAGAGATTTCTGCGAGTTTTGGAAGCTCTGCACGCTTATAAGGGATGGTGTATGCTTACACTTTTTTTTCCCTGCCTACTCCAAGCCTCACAGACCACCCATTGCTCAAAAACAGTTCTGCTCTTTCAGCAGCAAAGTGTGTAATTTGGTTTTAGCACATTCATTTGCTGGGCTGCTGTGTTTATGTTAAGGGAAGCCAAACTGAGAGATGAAATGTTACAAGGGTGAAGAACAAAGTAGACTCAATTTTTCTCAAGTTAGAAGATGCTGGTAATTTATAGCATGGCTCTGATTTTCATTTTTATGACAGTGGAAAGAATTAATGAAATATGCAGCTCTGGGAAGAAGCAGAGGGAGAAGAGGAGGAGAAGGAAAGAAGGAGAGGGGGAGACACGAAGTGGAGAGTTTTTGTCAGATATTCATAGAGGGGTAGGAAAACCATTCTGCTTAGCTAGCAGTGCCCTCCTGAGACAGGGTGGCAATAAGTGAGGAGAATAACAAGATAAATGAAATTTTTGCAGCTGCTAGTAAAATATTGAGAATCTGCACTTTTTTATTGATCTTTATGATCCTGTTGCCAAGAGCCACTTTGCGGTGACAAAATATGTTGACAAGTGCATATCTCACCGCCATGAAAAATGTGGTAAAAGATTCTCTTTATGTCTGCAGTGTTATACAAGGAACAAATTGCATTGCTACAGCCAATTCTTTATAGAAAGTCTAAATTTAAGGCCTACCAACCTTAAACACTTTTATCTTGAACTTCAGGCTAACAGTTGTAGCAATTCTTCACTCAGAAAACTGGTTGAGGCCTAACATTTTTTTTATTTTTGGTCTATAGATGTTTTTCTGCCTTACATAAGCTGTTATAAAAAAATTGTAATATCTTAGTACTTTGGCTGTATCATTTTGGTATGTAATCCTTCAGTGATAGTGGAGTGTTCTTCTTGTATATATTGAATTTCTATCCATCTCATAGGAGTGTGTTTTACTGTTTCATATGAAGCCTAATGGTACAAACTGATAACATTTTTATTTTATCTTGTGTCTGATTCTGATCTTACACAAATTTTGGCCTAATGTAAATCTGTTAACTGTGGAAGTATCACTCTGAAGCTATTTACATCAGTGCAAGGTCAGGATAATGCTCTTAGGTTTATGGTAGAGACTCTAGGATTTTTCCTTTTTTTCTGCTCAGCTCCCAGTTCAGTGTTCTAGGAATATCCACAGTCTTTTCCTACAAAGCTTTGTGATAAGACATCACATCTGTAGGAATGCTAATTCATACTTACTGAAGTATCATTGGTGTTACCCTCATGTTCCAGGGGAAAACTTCATGGTCACATGTTCAGATTAACCTAATTTTTTAAATTTCCCTAAGCCAAAGTCTATTTTACTCAACAGTCCAAGATCTCTCTTTTTGGTGCCATATTGTTGTAGTGAAAGGCCGTGTCACACTACTTCAAACCTCTTGCTAAACTAACTTACTCAAATGAAAGAACTGTTGTCTATTTAAAATATGTTAATTTTAGCTTAGATGACAAAAGCAAGGATGTCTAAATGGCTGAACTTACTGAACTGTATGTACCACTCTGATGACTGTACTATGTGAACAAAATGTAGTAATTCTAAAATCACTTTAAAAGAGACATTAAAAGAAAATACCTGACTTTTCATAATATCTTGGTGCTTGTAAAACCTTAGTGTAAGCTCTTTGTTTCTCTGTGCTACAGGGACAAAGTCCTTCACTAATGATAGATTTGGCTTTAAAATAATCAGTAAGTTATTAATTTAGTTATCTGCAGAAATGCTTCTGAAACAATGGATTTCCACTGTAATGCTGTGTATGATAAGAGAACAACACTATATTCCTAAATTAGGCTTTTTTTTTTTTTCTCTTGATTAGGTCAAATATATTCTATCGGGCTTGTATAGATATCCCCAGAGGCACCGAGCTGTTGGTATGGTACAATGACAGCTACACATCTTTCTTTGGAATCCCTCTCCAGTGCATTGCACAAGATGAAAATTGTAAGTTCTTCCTTGCATTTCTACATGTGTAAGCCAGAATTCCTGTTTAATACATGATTAGTTATATTCCTAGAGTATTTTAAGACATATTAAATGAAAGTGGTTATATATTTAAGGTAAGCTTGATGTGTGCAAAGTAAAACTCTGAAGATGGTACACTTAAGCTGTGCAAAATCATGGTATGGAGATGTTTGGAAGTGTGCAGTTATGCATGTCAGGTACTTGGACACTTAACCAGCAATGCTAGGATGAACTTGTGACTTGTAGCAACTTAAATGCTGAACTATGCAGCAATAAAACAACAAGATAGCAGGGATTAAACTGTCAAAAATAAACATCCCTTTTCATCTTGAGTTTTCAATCCTGTTGGGCTTGAGAAAAGTTTAAAAGAAATCTAATTACTGGCAGTAATATCTGCTGATAAAACTCACGCTCTGCTGTGTACAATATAGAATTTTTTTTTCTTTGATGAGCTGAAGCTTACAAAACCTTTATTTGAAAAACAAAGCATTATGGCTAAAATCTCTAAATATGGTCGCTTGCTATTTGGCTGTGAGAGAAACCAGAGTTTCATCTACAGGGAGACTGAAATGAATAGATGAAATTAATCTCTCAGCATGGAGCCAGCTGCAGGCTGGTATATGACTTAAGTGTCCCTTAAGCCTTCAGAGTAGACCTGCTTATCCTCCACACAGGGATCTTTTTACCCAGTACAAACTCTGCTTGTATTCCTTAGGTCTTTAATATCCTGATCTTAGTGCTTCTGTGGACTTTTATGAATACAATTGAAAAAAAAAAAGTTATATGCTTCTTGTGTAAGAACACTGGGGCAAAATGAAAGTATGCAAATTGCCCCTTGTACTGAAGAGACATAGAAGATGTATTGTATGTCCAGAAACTTGTGATAGACAGCCTCATGGATGATTTCTCTACTTAGAAATCAAGTCCTCAAATACTCCAGAAAAGAACAGCCTAGGAGGTAGCTCAACTTAACTAAAGTAAATAGTATATAATAGTATAATATTGGAGTCATTATGATTGATGCAAGATATTAGAACATAACTCTGTGAAGTAACTGGCATTATTTAAGATATTACCAAAACATTAGTTTATATTACATTTTCATTGTATATTAAATAATTTTGGATTATACCAGCTCACAGCTGAAATTTAATTCTCATCTTTGCTCTTAGAAATCTATCATCATGGCTTACCTAAACAAAGCTGCAGTTCCTAATCACCTGCTTAGTAGGTGCAATGTACCTATGTGTGGATAAACTCACATAAACACTTTGTGGCAGTAATCTAATGTGTGAACATATATAGGCATAGACATATGCATACAACATATTTAATTCAAAAATCTCCATTAAAATATTATCTCATGAAGCTGAGTTTGCCAAAATTGGAAAGCATGAGAAGGTACCGGGCCCAGATTGCCTAAATTATGCTTGTTTTTTGCACTGTGATACAATCTTTCATTAACTGACCCCATTTTTCCATAGGACTTTTGCTTCGTTTACTGCATGATCTAGGTATCCAGGTAGTGCCCATGCAGTGAGGCAGCTGTTCAACTTCCTTCTTTATGTTTAACCTCCTGCCTTTCTTATCATGCAACATCCAAATTCAGCACTAAAACACTTCTTTGTGAGATTGGGTGTATTTCATTTGTTGCTGAGATATTTGAGTGCCTCATAAGTCACAGTTAATTGATAATCATAAGTCTTTCACAGGACTAGAAACAATTTTTGTTCCTATTTTGTGGATGGGAAATTGAAACACAAAGGTATCTCTGCCTATACTTTGTATCATCTCGTGGTGCTCTAGCTGCTTTTAGCCTTAATCGTATGAATCATGATGTAGTCACTGGCTTTGTAGTGTATTGGCTGTGTGACTCTTTGTAAGAGGTAATAGTATAAAACCCTTAGTGACTGCCCTTTAAAAGGATAAGGGACCTATTGATATTTAAGCCCTGTTTTATCTCAAGGAGTGTCTGAGCAAGGATTATTTACCCTATGCTCTCAAAACTCATGCTTTTCTGTGATACAGCACTTGGACATGCTGACTGCAACATGCAGAGTCACAGTATCACAAGTACAGCAGCATTTTCTTTCATTTGACAAACCCATTGTACAATAAATGTATAGCACAGTCAAGCTGCTCTGAGTTCTTTCAGTCTCAGACACCCCTTTGCATGAGTTTTCATTTCAGTGTCACAGAATGAGCATCATCCATTCAGATCACTGTCTCATTCAAGCCTGTTTTTTTGTGCATTGTTAAAATGAAGTTGCTTAATTCAAGTGTCAAGAAAATGGATGTTGGTATTTTTTTGGTGTCTCCCAGCACTGTATTAGTTTTTAAAAGGCATGAAAAGGATCTTATTTACTTTTCTTGTTTTCTCCCAGTGAATGTCCCTTCGACTGTAATGGAGGCCATGGCCAGACAAGACATCCTACAGCCATTTAATAAAAGTAGCAAACTATCCCCTGCCACTCCACAGCGATCCATAGTATTTCCACAGACTCCGTGTAGCAGAAATTTTTCTCTCCTGGATAAGTCTGGGTCCATCGAGTCAGGATTTAACCAAATCAATGTCAAAAACCAACGAGTTCTTGCAAGCCCAACTTCAACAAGCCAACTAAATTCTGAGTTCAGTGACTGGCATCTTTGGAAATGTGGGCAATGCTTTAAGACTTTCACCCAGCGGATCCTCTTACAGATGCATGTGTGTACACAGAACCCCGACAGGTAAAGCCCAGGCTCTCTTTATTTCTGTATCTACTGATAGCTAGATCCACCGCTTTCTTCTTTTATCAAGGTGTTATCATTTTCAAAACCAAACCATTATTAGGAGAAGCCTGTACAACATAATTCATCTGCACCTGTGTGAAGTAAGCTGTTATAAACCATTGCTTGACCTCACTATTTGTAAAAGCATTTGGTGCCTAAATGTGCAGATAAAAGGAAATAGCTAAGGATATAATCTTGTTTTCAGAATGGTTTGGTACATCTGATGGAGGCAACAAAATAGAAGGAAAATTTATGAATATCATAGATGGAAAAATGAGGTCAAGATAATTAAAAGTCTCTTTGTCTTCCAGAGATAATCTAGCTTGCTGCTCGGTAGCTGTCACAGTAATTTCAGGGTTCACCTATAGTGTGCAATGTGTATGAACTTAATTAAGTACTAAGAGGTAATGAATTGGAATTTTTTGCTTAGTACTATTTTTCTTTAGAGCGTGCAAACCCATAAATTGTGCAAAGCTGTCAAAAGGAAATACCTACTCCACTAGTGATGTGGAGGAAAACAGATGCCACTTATTCAATAAACTAATATCCACACAGAAGAAAAATGTTGACTAGATACCTCAGAGTCAAAGTTGGTTTGAAAGTTTGTCAATACAGAATTTTATGGCCGTGAACTGAGGATGAAATTTAGCTGAACAAGTGAATTAAAATTTCAGGTACTCTGACCGGTGGCACAGTAAATATAATGGAGCCATTATTTATGAATCAAAGCTGGTTTGACAATTTTGATAGCTAGCAGGACAAAAGACAAAAATCAAATGAATTCAATAAAAAAACCTGCTCTTGTTTTGTCTCTTCTTCAGCTGTGAAGAAGGTTTGAGCAGCACAGCTGAATCCCTGGAAGGTTGTTCTGAAAACAACATTTAATTGTGAATTACATTTAACCAGAAAATAGTCAACAGTGACTCTGTGTGTGTGTCTGCATGCATGTCTATGTCTCTTTGTGTACGTGGTTATCTACGTGTACACATATGCTTGTGTGCGATTCTGTGGGTGTGAAGATACTGGAGCACAAATTCAGTTATTTAGGTAGAAATGCCAGACTTGCTAGAGGCAAACTAGATTCCATGCAAATGTTCATAGAATTTAAAGAGTTTATAATTGTGAATGCAAAGAAGCCCTTTCAGCATTTCCTGAACTTTATGTTGGCTTTAGCTGAAACAAACACTGTGCTAAGGAAACTGTAGGACACAAATGCCAATTTAAGTGCCACAATGTAGAGCACAGGTCTAGAAAGGTCTGCTCTCCTAAGTTTCATGGACTCAGCATACCATAAAGCATAAAATGCTGCATCAGGGAGTCTAGAAGAAGTATGCTGTGAGTCTCCTCTACACTTTTTCAGTGATTCATCCAAGCAAGTGTGATGCCTAGTTTTCATCCTTTCCTTCACTTGAACCTGTGTCTTCCTTTATGAAGAACCAAGTGGCAGGTTATAGCTGATGCAGAAAGAGTCTCCCCTAATGGGACTGTTCTGGACTCTAAGGGATAGTTAAATATTCACTTTGCCACAGAGAGAAAATGAGGATAAGTGTGTCCTAAAATTAGATATGTCATCTTGGAGGTGAAAGATTTGATTTTTTAAATTTTTATTTATTTTTATTTATTTCCTCCTAAGAATTTTGTGTCATTTATTGCCTGAAACACAGGCTGGATTTTAAATCTTCCCACTTAGAGGTGACCACCGTCATTAGTAGGTTACTGATTCTTACTTTTTTGTCTCTCTTATGCCTACCTAATTTGTCCATGCAGAACAGCTTCAACAAAAAAGTGTAGAGCATTTTTAGCTCAGTATACCTTGAAGCATAGTAGGAAAATTATATAGATAAGAAAGACACAAGTTGGGTTGCCCAGGAATGGAGAGTAAAGGATGATTACAGAAAGTATGCAGCAGATTTTGGGAGGACTGTTGTGATGGGGAGGTAAGTAAAGATTCTGAGTTTTAAGTGTTGGATCCCAGAAGCTTTCAGGAAGATTCAAAACATAATAGCTAACATCCTTTTCTCAATATTGATACTGGCTAATTTAGCTGATTTCCTCTTTCACTTGTTGGGTTCTGTGAATCCTGTTCTTATGAAGCTTTTTCTCTTCTGTTACTTAAAGAACATAAACCCTAAATGAGGTTGCAAAATACACGTGGGATCAATCTGTTGCATAAATATTAGATACTGTAATGCTCCATTTTGTGATATCTGTGTTCCCTCTGTATTGAAAAATGGCCTACATCTCTATTTTCATTAAATAAATTGTGCAGACTCCTTGTGGAGGCCAGTTTTGTAATGCCTTCTTTGTTCCCACAAGATGTGCTATAAACGTAACTGCTGTAAAAGCATTTCCCAATAGGTCTTCTTTAGAGCGTTATGTGGGACATCAGTCACATGAACCTGTTTAAGCTCACTGCAATTCATTCAGTGTTTGAAATTACCAGAATAACAGTTACTACAGGTGATAACTGCCCTAGGATTTGAGTTCTTCTATCCTTGGTTAGAAATCATTACAGGTTGAGCTTACATTGCAGGAAGCTTTTTGTCTTTTAGCAGGTACCAGTAGATCAGATATTTAGTGGTACTGGAAAAAAAG